>NC_044978.1:155285823-155539728 GCF_008728515.1 Papio anubis | reverse complement strand
TTCTTTCTTTCTTTCTTTCTTTCTTTCTTTCTTTCTTTCTTTCTTTCCTTTCTCTCTCTCTCTCTCTCTCTCTCTTCCTTTCTTTCATGAATTTCTATCTTTGATTACTAAATGTAATTCTTCTCATGTCCTGGGGAGGAAACAAAGCAGAACTTCCTCACAAAGACAATACTTCCCCACTCAAGATGAAAGGTGTTTTGTTTTGTTTTGTTTTGTTTTTTTTTTTTTTCTCTCTCTCTCTCTCTCTCTTTGTAAATTTAGGTGTGCTTCATTTCATAACCAAAGCCAGATATCTAATGAACTAAATTGGATAATAGAGACTTTCTTCCACCACATAAGCCTCTCATTTTTCTAGATAATGATAAGAAATAGTGGAAGCTGTCATGGGACTTGACTAAGTAGAAACTACCAGTTGTGTATTGGCTAAGTAAAAAGATTAATCTTCTCCTCAAGCTAATTTCTGATAATTAACCAAAATATGCGGGAGTGCCAAGACGAATTAAGCACGTAAGGTAGTATTTTATAGCCTCCTTTGGAAAGGATATCCCTTCCCACTATTCTTTATCACCTGGCCCAATTCAGCAGTTTTAAATAAGCATTCAAAAGTGCTGGAGTTTCACCCTTTTAATGAGGTTTTGAGAGGGCTATCTTAAAGGACACAGGGTGGGCGGCGGGGGCAGGGGAATGAGACTAAAGGCAAGCTAGGAGAAATTAATAACAACTGCAAAAGAGAAAGGCCTTTTATTTAGTTGGCTTGCATTTCTCTCATAGACTTTCTCACTGTTTTTAGCCTAAGTTAGGACCTAGGGTTACATCTGTCTGGAAAGAACCATTAGAGCAAGGAGATAATTGTATTGTAGTTCTCTGACTTGTGACTGTTTCAGACTGTGGAGCTGCCAGCAGAGATTTTAGGAGGAGACAGTCCCCCTAAGGAGGAGAGAGACAAAGCAGTATGTTACAAACCCATCAAATTCATCCAGTCCTTCCCTTTCAGTGTGTGTGTGTGTGTGTGTGTGTGTGTGTGTGTGTGTGTGTTGAATCTCCTACCAAAAACTTAAACCCAGGAAGGTTTAAGTTTCAATGAACATTAATTGTCTCCAACCACCTATCGTGTGTTTTATGAAAAGCCATGAAAAATATTCTCAGAGAGGACACATCACTCTGGAAAGTTCTAAATATGAGTAATAGTGTATCTCCAAAACCATCAGAATCATTTTTCTCCTTCATGACTAATATAATACAGGCTCCTCCTTCACACGAGCAAAATCATTATTGCACAAGAATACTTTTACTCATACGTGCTCAGTGTTTTCTGTATCTTAGAAAGACTACCAAATTTTCAATTTTCAGCAGACACATTCCAGAGATAATATTATCTGGCCCATCTGTTTTATGGTTTTAAGGTACTTCTATTTTGTAAAGCAAGATGTTAGTCTTTCCAATTTTACTTGTTTACTTGTTACATTTATTTACTTATCTAGTCTTTCATTTTTAGCCCTTGACCATATTCTGTACTCTGACAGCAGCTTCAAATTGGTTTACTTTGTATATTACAAGAATATTTAAAAAAAAAGAAAAGAAAAGAAAAGAAAATATGCCCTTGGTCCTGAAAGTTTAATTATTTTAAAATGTAATAATGCCTACCCTGTGTGAATGTTAAAGCTGGCCTTGTCTCACTCCCATATCCCTTTGAGTGTATTAAACCAAATAAGAATGTCAAACTTTCCCAAGCAGCCTTTGGTCTCTAACCACAACCCTTAACAGCATTTCCATTATGTCCTTCAATCCTTTCATCTCTAGTAAATCCCTGCTTCCTCAGGTGAACATTTGCCTTACTTTGAAAGAATCTGCAGCCCTCAAAATGTGGTTGTTCATAAATGCCATCACTTCACAATTATGATTTCCCTGGTTACAAAATGCAAATCAAAACATCAGTGGACTTTAATATCTGATACAGGCTTGGTTTTTAATAACTCTAGGAGGTTTTATATCTACTTTCAATATAAAATTCTTCTTTTTTTTTTTTTTGAAACAGAGTTTCCCTCTTGTTGCCCAGGCTGGAGTGCAATGGCGCGATCTCGGTTCATCACAAACTCCGCCTCCCGGGTTCAAGTGATTCTCCTGCCTCAGCCTCCTGAGTAGCTGGGATTACAGGCATGCGCCACCAGACTCGGCTAATTTTTTATTTTGAGTAGAGATGGGGTTTCTCCATGTTGGTCAGGCTGGTCTTGAATTCCCAACCTCTGGTGATCCGCCCACCTCGGCCTCCCAAAGTGCTGGAATTACAGGCGTGAGCCACTGCGCCTGGCCATAAAATACTTCTTCTTCTTTTGTTTTTTTTTTTGAGACGGAGTCTCATCCTCTCACCCAGGCTGGAGTACAATAGCTTGATCTTGGCTCACTGCAACCCCTGCCTCCCTGGTTCAAACGATTCTCCTGTCTCAGTCTCCCAAGTAGCTGGAATTACAGGCATCTGCCACCACGCCCAGCTAATTTTTGTATTTTTAGTAGAGATGGGGTGTTGCCATGTTGACCAGGCTGGTCTCAAATTCTTGACCTCATGATTCGCCCACCTCGGCCTCCCAAAGTGCTGGGATTACAGAGGTGAGCCACCACACCTAGCCCATAAAATTCTTAAAGAAAAGCCAGTAAATACAATAATATGGGAAACATGTTTGGTTGCCATTGACAAAGTCTTGTTGACTATTTTTATCTCATTCTTGACAGGATTTAGAACAAAATTCATGGTTAAACAAGAGTAAACAATTATGCCACTTGATTTTTCAGATTAATAAGTAAAAATTATTTTATTTCATTAAAAATAATCAGTATCTTATCAGGAAAATGGGTAATTATTAAACATTTACCCAGTTGAGTGTCATAAGTAATAGCAAGTCATTTAAATCTATGTTGTGCTTGCCTGTAAATAGTTGTTTCCATTGAAAATATATAGCATTAGGAGATATATACCTAATGTAAATGATGAGTTAATGGGTGCAGCACACCAACATGGCACATGTATACATATGTAACAAACCTGCACGTTGTGCACATGTACCCTAGAACTTAAAGGATAATAAAAAAGAAAAAAGACCAAAAGACAAAAAAAGAAAATATACGGTTATTTTAATACATGGGTGGGGCCGGGCGCGGTGGCTCAAGCCTGTAATCCCAGCACTTTGGGAGGCCGAGACGGGCGGATCACGAGGTCAGGAGATCGAGACCATCCTGGCTAACACGGTGAAACCCCGTCTCTACTAAAAATACAAAAAAATTAGCCGGGCGTGGTGGCGGCGCCTGTAGTCCCAGCTACTCGGGAGGCTGAGGCAGGAGAATGGCGTAAACCCGGGAGGTGGAGCTTGCAGTGAGCCGAGATCGCGCCACTGCACTCCAGCCTGGGCGACAGAGCGAGACTCCGCGATAAAAAAAAAAAAATACATGGGTGGATTTTAATTTTGAAGACTTTAATCCACATTAAACATAAAATATTGATAAATAAGTAGGCATTTATCGTATCTTTCTTTAAAAGCCTTCTATATACAATAGATATGAGAAACAATAGTTAGCTTAATTTTCTTTATTGCAAGAATTAGAACTAGTATCTATATAGGTAGCCCTAGGTTATTTTCTCTGGGTCAGTTTTATAGTAGAGTAAAATCTTGACACTTCATTACAATTGTCATTTTAATAAAAACTATAATTAGAAGCCCTTATCCCTGGTTTCTTCTTTTTCCTGACCTATTTCCCCAGATAATTTGGCCCATTGCTGTCTGTGGAGTGCTCCAGAAAACATCTTATAAATGAATTGGTACTGATTAGCAGGCTTTTTGATGTCAGGACAGGACCAACCTCAGTCATCAATGGAAGACTTTCTTCAGGAGGCAAAATAAGATTTTTCTTCTTTCTTCTTTCCCTTTTCTCTTTTTGTTTTTCTTCCTTGCCTCCCATCTCTAGGAGGAAATATGACTTGTATTTCAGCCAAATTTGGAATATGGTGGTACATTAAAAAAATTTCACCAAGTGTACATTTTCATGCACTAGACTATTCTCAGAAATTGTCTACTGGAGTTTCACTTTGGCGCTCATATTATTCATTTTGTCCTTTCCTCTTCATAGTGCGAGTCATGGAGGTTTTGTGTAGGTTTGTGACTCTTTATTATGCAGCCTAAGCCCGCAACTTTTCCCCTTCCCTAGTCCTCTGAGGATCTCTGGAGTGACATCTGATCAAGTTCTTTTAATGTTTTAAGAATTCTGAACAATTGTATTTTCCCATGCTGGCCATTTTGAAATGAAAATCATCTGGTGTTAAAATAACATGGTGGAGAGCGTTGCATATATAGTGACTGAGAGATGCATGCTCCTTAGCTTCATATAAATCTAAAACTTTTCAGCTGGTTATTTTTCTTCCATACTCAGAATTTTCTTTGATGTTTGGCCGTGTTTCATAAGTATCACTCAAAATTTGTTGCAGTGAACTAAATATTATATGTATGGCCCAATTAATAGAGGAACATCCTGTTAAAAATCTGAGTTCATTGAATCCTGACTCCCTTATCTTAAGATTACATAAGAAAACATCTCATAAATGAATCAGTACTGATTAATATCCAGGATAAATGGTTTTTTCAGTCCTGCCTCTTCCTCCAGAATGCTGGGTTTGACCTTGGAGAACAAATCTTCCCTTTCTGATCCTTAATTTCATCATCTGAAAAATCATGATTATATAAGTCACTATTTTCTAAACATTATTTCCACACTGAAATTCCACTTTAAAAATTATTTAAAGCCTCACAAAGGAGAAGCTTAACATCCTGTTTAATAGCCCATACAGCCTTAGTATCAAACGAAAGTAAACATGCTTTTATATGATAATATTTTTATATTGAGAAGTACTGTGATTTGGTGAGAAAGTTTAGATTTGGTTCAAATGTGCATATGTTTAAATTTTTTTCTTAGCTATGTGATCTCAGGCAAGTTTTAAACTTTCTGAGCTTTGATTTTATAATTTGCAAGAAAAAATATTGGAATGATAATATTTTAAAAGTTGTTATGGCTTTTAAAACATCTACACCATTATCTGGCAATATTTGGCATTCAATAAGTGTTTTTTTCTCTTCCTAATACAATATACTTCTTTTGTTTTAGTAATATCTGTAATAAAATATATCAATTCCTAAGTAATGTACTACATGTAAGTAACTGTTGAAAATTCAAGATATTTATTTTTCCTCTTTGGTAAATAACAAAGACACAGTTTTCACTGATGTAAAATAAGGAGATGATAATGAAAAGTCCATCTTGAAGGGGGTGAGAGAAATTAATTATTATGACCGGGCGAGGTTGCTCACACCTGTAATCTCAGCACTTTGGGAGGCCAAGGCGGGTGAATCACGAAGTCAGGAGATCGAGACCATCTTTGCTAACATGGTGAAACCCCCTCTCTACTAAAAATACAAAAAATTATCCGGGCATGGTGGCAGGCGCCTGTAGTCCCAGCTGCTCGGGAGGTTGAGGCAGGAGAATGGCGTGAACCCGGGAGGCGGAGCTTGCGGTGAGTCGAGATCGCGCCACTGCACTCCAGCCTGGGAGACAGAGCGAGACTCCGTCTCAAAAAACAAACAAACAAAAAAGAAATTAATTATTGTTTCTGGATATTAATAAAAACAGTTTTATTCTTAAACAAAACCACAAAGAAACCACGTGTAATATTTAGAACTCTTCAAGTTAATGACAATTTTCATTGGTGAGAAAAGATTAGTGAGGCATCAGATGGCTGAATGAGTGATCCTTAAAAAAAATTGGGAGGCCGAGGCGGGCAGATCACGAGGTCAGGAGATTGAGACCATCCTGACTCACACCGTGAAACTCTGTCTCTCCTAAAAGTATAAAAAATTAGCCCGACGTGGTAGCGGGCACCTGTAGTCCCAGCTAGTTGGGAGGCTGAGGCAGGAGAATGGCGTGAACCCGGGAGGCGGAGCTTGCAGTGAGTCGAGATGGCGCCACTGCACTCCAGCCTGGGCGACAGAGTGAGACTCCGTCTCAAAAAAGGAAAAAAGAAAAAGAAAAAGAAAAAAAAAAAAAATTTGGTACTACCTGAAATTGAAGCTGAAGCTTTGACTGATAATTTGTTTAATCCTTTCGTCAAATAAGGAAATAGTAAAGATGAGAATAGACAATGAGATGATCAGTATTACAAATATCAATTCTGATAGGTTCTCCCAGCCATAGACCAAAAGTGGTTTGACTTTTGCAATATAATCTGATAATAGAAAACGTATTTTCTTCTGTATCATACCAGGAATTTTTGCACTCTCAAGCATCGCTCTACTGACATGCATAATACGGCAAGCACTATCATATGATCTGGAATGCCAGTCTTTATTTTATTCTCACTATCTAATAGTGTTACTTATCATTTCACTTAGATGTGTTTTGATTTCCAATTAAATTCAAAGGCCTTGAAGTCAGGGACTATATCATTACTATTTTGTATCTCTCCCACCTGGTCACAAGCATGTGTAAAATGAATAAATTCTTACTGAACCTGATTTTTCAATAGTAAATGCACATTCCATGCACTGCTTAATATTACCTAGTAGCAAGTTTTTGTCCACAGCTATCTGATATTGTTTATTGTCCTCTTCACTAATGTGGCATCCCATTCCCCACCCTGACACTATGGTGGGACATAGCAATAAAAAAGAATTTTTGTCACAGCGTTTTTAACAGTTTCAACACCTGTACCCTAGGTGCTTTCCCTTTGTTATACTGTTAGACTAGCAACGTTAACAGTTTTACGGAATGAGGAGCCTTCTGATTTCTTTGTTGCTTTATATATAAGATTAAGATGCTTCTTGCTTTAAGACAGAATGTCAATATTCACTTTACATATTACAAATCTCACATAAAACAATTAGGCATAAAAGTATTCAACATGACTACACTGGAGCTTTCTGGTAACAAAATACACATTTTTCTAAATATAAGACTAATAATTTAAAGTCATAATAATCTGAAATATGCTACATCATTATCAAAACTAAGATGGTACAAGTAATATAAGTTGTTTTTTGTCTGTTTCTTGATTTTTTTTTTTTTTTTTTTTTTTTTTTTTTTTTTATGAAGCACATATTTAGTTACTGGGGGAAAACATGGGATTTCCTTCCGTGATTAACAAAATTTAGTCTAGGCAACGGATACTGA
Source organism: Papio anubis (assembly GCF_008728515.1). Lineage (NCBI taxonomy): Eukaryota > Metazoa > Chordata > Mammalia > Primates > Cercopithecidae > Papio > Papio anubis. Next base: position 155,532,525 of record NC_044978.1, on the reverse strand, counting down.
CAGACATAAAATGAAGCTGAACATGAGCATTAAGAATTATTTCTAACTCCATTGTTCATATTGTGTTTTCTCCAATTGATCCTCAAGAGAATAAAACACAAGTCTTGCAAAGAAACATCGAGTATCATACCCACTCAAATATATATGATTCATTCATTGTTGAGTGAGGAAAAAAATCAAAGCCCGCTAATACCTACATTTGAAACTATTTCTGTCTTTCTAAAGGTTATCCAATTTTTAAACAATTGTTAAATTTTTAAAAGTGGGATCAATTTTCATTAATTTCTATGGACTAAATAGAAATTTCTATCACAATTTGAATTTACCTATGAATCTCTTTAGCTATTTATTTAGTAATTTTTATTTTTTTGAGACAGAGTCTTGCTCTGTCACCCAGACTGGAATGCAGTGGCACAATCTCAGCTACTGCAACCTCCGCCTCCTGGGTTCAAGTGATTCTCCTGCCTCAGCCTCCCGAGTAGCTGCGACTACAGATGCGTGCCACCACACCCAGCTAATTTTTGCATTTTTAGTAGAGACGGAAGTTTCACCATGTTGGCCAGGTTGGTCTCGAACTCCTGACCTCGTGATCCACCTGCCTTGGCCTCAAAAAGTGCTGGGATTACAGGCGTGAGTCACCGCGCCTGGCCCATTTATTTATTTTCAATCATGAACGTTTAAAAGAAAAATAGAGTTCCAGTGTTTGGGACTAATTAACACTCCCCCCATTCCTTTCTTTCCTTGTTATTTGTAGATTATTATTAATGTCATCATCAACAATAAAGATCAATAATCTATTTGTGAAGCATTTTAAAGCCACCAGAAAGCGTTGTATCACTTGAAGGCTTTATTAAGTTTATTGACAGTAGATTATTGTTGGCAACCGTATTTCATATTTGGATGCCAAGATTTATGACAGATTTAGGTACAAAGGAAATGAATTTGATGGGTAGCACATGAAGCTTTGAGCTGCATGAAAAAATATCATGATTTTTCATATTACCTTCTCACATTGAACTATCTGGTGCCTTGCAGCCCAAGGTTGAAGCAAATATTTTATTAGAAATCAAATCAATTTTAGACAATAAAAAGGTCATATTCTACCAGCGAATAAAATACAAGCTCTTCAAAGAATCCTTTTTAAATTAATAGAATATATCAGTTTATGTATTATAATACAGCTTCCAAGAATAATAAAAGATTCATTTTTCACTCTCCTTAACCTTCCTACTTAATGTGAAGTCTTCTCATGCCAGTGTCAATCTGATATGAAAATGCTTTCTGTTGTATATCACTGAATTTTTCTTTTTTAAAAAGTGCTACTCTCATTTACTTTTTGCCCACTAAAATGATAGTCAGAGTTCATATATTTTACACTTTAGAATGCCATTCACCATTGTTGGTGGCCTCTGTTCTATTTCTATTGGTACATGAACTCTATGTTAGAAGAGAATTGCAAGTAAACAGATAGGAGGAAGAAGTTCAAGAGTTCTGTTGTACCATAGATATGACCGTAGTTAATATCAATGTATTGTGCTCTTAAAAATCACTGAGAGAAGATTTAAAGTGTTCTTACCACACAAAACACGATAATTTTTTATGTGGGAAAATGTATATGGGATCATGTATATGATTAATTAGCTCAATCGAGCCATTCTACTATGTGTACGTATTTCAAAGCATCTTGCACATGAAAAATATATAATTATTGTGGATTTAAAATTTCAATTAATTTTGTAAAGGAGAGAATCATACAGGAGCAGTGTGCAAAAGGGAGTGTGAAGAGAAAAAGAGAAATTAGGAGGAGGCTTTCTCTAGCCCCATTGTCTCTTTCATGTTAATCTCTCCTTGAGGAGTCTTCACAAGCATTTTCAACCAGTTCTCTCACTTTCAATTTCTCTCCCAGTTTCTGCTTATTTCTCTTCCTTATCCCACTTTTCCTGGCTCATACACTTATGCCCTATTTGTATTTTCTCAAGAAAACTTTCACCACTTTCTCTCCCATAGGAGGTGGAATTGTGGTACCATCCAAGCATGTCACCAAGGTTTGGCTTGATCTTCCCAACAGGGCTGTCATCTCCCTCAGACTCCTAATTTGGGAATCCCTTTTTATATTTCCTCCTTTTCAAAATAATTAGCAAAACAACTCTTAACCCATTGTGCAATACATATGACCTGCTGCATTATATATAAAATGCTATTATGAAGGACATCAGACTTGTGTTTTTTTTTTTTTTTTTTTTTTTTTTTTTCCAGTTACTTTACTGACCTCACCACATTTAACAGTAGCTGCATCCACTCTTTCCCTGGTATGATCTCTTCTACTCTCCCTCACATATCCAGAACAGGAAGAACACTTAAATCTACTTCTGATAGCACCTAGAGAGAGTACTGCAGAGTTGCGGAGGAATGTAGGCATTTTCTGTGACTCTGATTTTAGAGAGAATTAAAAATTTAAAGAAACATATTTCATTTTTTAAAGCATTAAACATTAATTTCAGGTGGGCTCTGACAGCCACATAACATAATCTGTCTGCAAAATCAAGTTTATCATATAGGTAAGTAATTGACAACATGCCTCTACTCTTGTCTGGACATCACCTGCCTCTTGTTAGGATCAAGGAAGTAGGTAGCTGCAGAGGGCATCTTTCACAGCTTAACTTTGGTCTCTGACTGCTTCCACCTAACACCATATTGGAGTTACATTGGCCAAATCATTTGAAAAGAATATTATCTAAGTAATCATACATACACATTTATGAGTAGATATAAATCTGTGTCTACATCTATAAGTGCATTTTTATCTTCATCTATCTAATCTAAAATTTAATTTTCTTTTTAATGGGAAAAAAAGTAGCAATTTGATTTTAAACTATAATTACTATGAGCCAAAAGATTTCTGATATTATTTGGACAAAGATGAAAATCAGTCTCTAAAAACTTGAGTGGAGGACTAGCTCGTTTTAAAGTCACTGAAGGGGTCAGCATCTAACTTTCAAATCAACTTTGCCATTTGTTTAATAAAAAGTTAACTTTAACTTAGGGAATTTCAAAGAAAAAGAGCTATTTCAAATTCAGAAAAAGAGCATACTTATACATTTGTATGATCATTCATAGCTTTATTTTTCATCCAACTTTATTTCAAATAGTGTTGGAGGGATTTCTTAACCCCTAAAATGTTAACATATTTTTGTTTCTAAAAGTATATGACTTAGTACAAATCAAGTGGCCATAATCAGTATGCATTTCTTGTAGAATGCATACTACAAACATAAGTGACATTTTGAAATATTTTAATTGCATGTTCAGAAGTGCTAGTGGATATGCCAAAGTGAGAATAAGATCCTGAAACTAATTAATGTGGCTTCATTTATCAAGAGCACTAGAGCTGTTATAAATACTAATAATAGCATTGTAACAGTATATTTCCATTTGTCTGTTGATACTCGCTGGGTACTGTCATAGTGCTCCACACCACTGAGTAGAAGAAAGGCTTTGTGTGGATTTCACAAAAAGCATTCCACATTTCTCTGTAGTAAATTCTGAGACCTTTTTACTGACACCTCTTGATCTGACATTAGTATCCCTAGTGCTAAGATTGATTGATTTCGAGAAACAACTGTGTTCATGTTCACAGAGTTGCAGGATTAAGGAAATTAGTAAAACACATTCCAAATTCAAACATACTAATTAATAAAAATATGTAAAATAGAAAAAAAAGGCCTTGCTATTCTTTGGGGGAGGTAAAAGTGAGCCCAGAGGAGGGGTTCACACACAAAGGTTAGTTTCCATATAAAATCTTGCCTCGTAACTAGAGACTGCTGAAACAGAAAAGACTTCAAAGTGGCATTCTTGGATAAAGGCCTGGCCTTCCTTTCTTATCCTTAAATATTTGAGAATCTTTGTCAGCAGAGTGTTTGTTTGACGCTTATTGTGAGAACATATGGAAAGAGCAATGGATTAGGAAGCCTATATTTGGTCTTGAATCTTCTGTTCCTTGGGAACGTTTTCTCCCAGCCAATTTTACTTCTCAGGTCTTTAGTTTCTTCACACATAAACATAAGGAAGTTGGACTCACTGACAGTATAGTTCTTTACAATTAACTCTAAAGACTGTGATTATGTGATCATTACTGTAAGATGACTGGTGCCCCAAAGAAAGAGTAAAACTTAAGGTTTAGAATTGTATGCAGGAGCAAATTGCCTGCCAATACGTAATTCCAAAAATTTGTGTGTCCTTGTGAGTCACCTCTAAAGGCGGCCAATTTGCTACTTCTACGACAATGAAATTTCTGGTTAAATATAGAAGAGACCATGGGCAATAAAGGTAATTCCAGTAGAATGTGGCAAAAGGAAGATTAAATAAAACGTTTATTTTATAGAAAGAAAGCCAGCCATATATGACCATAAACATGTGTAATGAGAAATGTCCCTGAAACTTTAGCTACATTTGTTTTCTGGGGCAAAAGGCTGGAATAGTAATACTATTAAAAAAAAGAAGGGGACATTTGTGCACTCTTTTATATTTCATCTTTTTGTTGTTGTTGTTGTTGTTGTTGTTGTTGTTTTGGACAGAGTCTTGCTCTGTCGCCCAGGCTGAAGTGCAGTGACGTGATCTCTGCTCACTGCAACCTCCGCCTCCTGGGTTCAAGTGATTTTCCTACTTCAGCCTCCCAAGTAGCTGGGATTACAGGTGCCTGCCACCACATCCAGCTAATTTTCATCTTTTTAGTAGAGATGGAGTTTCACCATGTTGGCCAGGCTGGTCTAGAACTCGTGAACTAAAGTGATCCCCCGACTTTGGCCTCCCAAAGTGCTGGGATTACAGGCATGAGCCACCATGCTCGGCCCTTGTATTTCATCATGCTTAGAAACTTCATTTGTCTTTGTTTGGAGTCAGAAGATCTACTAATTATTTATTAGATTTATATTTCAGTTCCTTTATGGGAAGCATTATACATTATTACCTTCATTTTTTCAACAAATATTATTCCAGGCTAGGTTGATTATAGAACAGGCCTTGAGTTCAGATATTTTAACATCCAGTAAAATAGAAAGAAGATGGCTTAAGAAAGAGAATGACTTGGGTTTTAGTGGTGACTATGCAGTCAACTTACTAATTTTGTGATCTTGGATAATTTATTTAACCTTTTTGACTTTAAGTATTCCATTTTGAAAAATCAGCAAAATTTCTTACCTCCTGAGCTGTGACAGAGTGAAATGAAAACATTTGTATGAAGCATGTAGCATAGCACTTATCATAAAGTAGATGCCCATCAATACGTAGTTGATTTACCTTCAACTGACTCATCTTACCTTTGAAATAAGCACATTTCTCAATTTTTGAAATTTTAAACCTATGATTTCATCCTTGCTTTGCAGAAGGATGTATGACCCTGAGTAAACCATTGTCTTTTGGGGCTGCAGTGTTAATCTGCAAAAAGAAGGGTTTGAGCTAGATAATGTTAAATATTCCATTGTCTTTTCATTACATTTTATCTCTTTTGGTTTATTTATATTTAAAAGAACAACAATAACAACAAAATAGATGCACTACCATCCTCTGGCCCTGTAACCACCACGACATGTTATACCCGAGACTATCATAATTATTGTGACTTTTTAAATTCAAAGCTTAGTCTTTTGTAAGAATCACCTTGAAAAGTAGGATCTTTTTTACCTGAAATAGTTAAAAGACTTGAGATGGGTATTTTCAATTCTTTCTAGACCCAAGAAAAATTAATCCACGTACGGAATTCTTCTTTAAAAGTTGAAATTTTCCTTCTAGTATTGAGTCTGAGATATCTAACTTACAGTTTCTTTTGGCCTGCAATTGATTTCTCCTTGCCTGTTAAATGAAAACTACTGATTACATTAATATTCAGATCTGTCCTTTCTTCCCAAGAGGTCATTTTTAGTCTTTAAAAAAAAAAAAAAAAAATTAGTCTATTTTCTCCTGAGAATAGAATTATTATTTCCCATGAAGATGCTTTGTAGCTATAAGTGCCTTTCTTAAACGCACATAGAAAAGCAAAACAACAAACAAGCAAGGTAAAAACCCACCTATTTCTACATGAGCATAAAATGATTCACTATTATATAGATATTGTAGCAAATCTGAAAAGTCAAACCAGTGAGAGATGTGTAGATAATCCTGGTTTCACCTCCTCCCACCAAGAAAAAAGTCTAATGACCTTATAATATCACTATGAATAAATGACTGAACAATGACAAAGGTGATCTTTGCACAATTTGATTTTTCTTATCTGAAATTTAAAACTGTTCTAATATAATTAGAATCCATTTGAAAATGTCTTTATCGTCCAGGCATGCTGGCTCACGCTTGTAATCCCAGCACTTCAGGAGGCCGAGGCGGGCGGATCACGAAGTCAAGAGATCGAGACCATCTTGATCAACATGGTGACATCCCGTCTCTACTAAAAATACAAAAAATAGCCGGGCATGGTGGTGGGTGCCTGTAGTCCCAGCTACTTGGGTGGCCGAGGCAGAAGAATCGCTTGAACCCGGGAGGCAGAGCTTGCAGTGAGCAGAGATCACACCACTGCACTCCAGTCTGGGTGACAGAGCGAGACTCTGTCTCAAAAAATAAATAAATAAATAAATAAAGGAAAAAAAGAAAATATCTTTATCTTTGTGCATAACATTCTACAATACACTGTGACATTTTATACCTACATGGAAATCACAGTATTCATTGATCGTAAATTAGAGAAATTGGCCCTTTTTCTTTTTCTTTTTTTTTTTTTTTTTTTTTTTTTTTTTTAGTCGGAGTTTTTCTTTTTCGCCCAGCCTGGTGTGTGGTGGCGCCGTCTCGGCACCCTGCAAGCTCCACCTCCCGGGTTCACGCCATTCTCCTGCCTCAGCCTCCCGAGTAGCTGGGACTACAGGCGCCCGCCACCATGCCCGGCTAATTTTTTTTTTTTGTATTTTTAGTAGAGACGGGGTTTCACCGTGTTAGCCAGGATGGTCTTGATCTCCTGACCTCGTGATCCACCCGCCTCGGCCTCCCAAAGTGCTGGGATTACAGGTGTGAGCCACCAAGCCCAACCGAAATTGGCCCTTTTTCTACTCCATTCCTTTAAGATTTTATGATAAGAAAGCTAATACATATTATTCTTCTATAGTACTCCAAAATTTTCTTAAAATCAAACAAACAACAACAAAAACAAAACTTAATCCAAGTATATCATGCAGTTAATTTACAGATCACCTAATAACAAGGTTAGGAAAAAGTAATAATTCATATCTATTTTATACCAGGTTTTTACTTGAAAATCTTTTTTTTTTTTTTTTCTTATTTACCCATTCCTAGTATGTCTTTTTTTAAAGGATACCCAGCTACTGCCTCAAAAGCTTCTAAGTACAGATGTCAAGTTGGCTCCATGAACCTCCTTTAATAGCTATAAAATGAGATGGATATTATTCATAGTATCTCTGGGAAGTTTTGCCATTAGTAATTCTTGAATTATTTTACATAATTTTAAATCATGAAAATGAGTTATAAAATAGTATTTTTCTCCCCTGTATTCTCAGCTTCTCAGATGGCTGAGGCAGGAGGAACACTTGAATCCAGAAGTTCTAGTCCAGTCTGGGGAACATAGTGAGAACTTATCTCTGAAAAAAATCAGTTTTCTTTTTTCTAGGTACCTATATAGAATTAAAATAAATGTGAATACATTTATTTCTTATATATTTTTGGAAATATTTTGAGACATAATAATACCATAAGAATATTTTTAAATATTAGTTGGAATGTGAAACAACAAAATAAAATATTGGTGCATAGTCATGCTAATGAAACCTAAGAAATGCTTTTCTTATTAGGGCAATTTAGGAGTGTGCACCAAGGAGGAAAGAACCCTGTAAGTATATTAGGGGATATTTAGTTTCTAGGGAGGATATTGTACTGCACATGGTGGTCACTCACCAGGTCACTGTCAAGATGAGACTGAGCTAAGGCAGTAATATAAATTATTTTAAAGGCCAGATTTGCATCTGCAAAAACATGCTATTCCCTAGAAAGCACACAGACATGAGTTGCATAAAAATACTCATTTATAAAAATTGTGTGTTTTATTCAGTTTGGCCATCCGAATCACCATGTGAGAAAGGAATATTAAAACATTAGACATTGTGGTAGGCAGATAGAAACTGCACGATAGTACCATGTGACAAAAAATGAGGGATGCATACTGTAGAAAACACATTATTTTGGCATGTTTCTGCCCACAACTCTATCAACTCCATTACATTTTTCTATATGATGAATTACTGAGAATAATTAGACTCAGAATATTGTAATATGTTAGATACATGGGTAGACAGAATTGTCACCTACATACTCTTAGTTATAAACAGTTGTAAACACTATAGTATGAATTAAACAGAATTCTCAGTTTATGAGAAGCCCAACATTTTCCATATGCACTGTCATATTCCATTTTTTTCTAATATTCATATTTCATTAGCATTTAGTACACAGGCCTTGGGTTTGTTGAAAAAGAAATATAAATATATTCAATTTCTATATTTGCGAACTATTTATCATTTAAGGTATCATCAAGGCCTAGTTAGTTTTGTTTAAGACACGAAATCCATTTAAATCCCACCTCTTTTACTTTTGATATGCAAATATTTTTACTTTGATGTTGTAGCAATACACATTGAAGTTTACAACATGAACTGCTAATGCTAATTTGATTACTTCTGTATTAGTGCTTAGTGTTACAAAAATAACAAGAGATTATTTTTTAAATGAAACTGGGAATGGAAGAACTCTTTCTCTGCAGGCCCTCTGCAATGATGGTAGTATTAATGCATGTACATTAATGCCTGACGATTCTCATAGAATAATGAATGTGATTTTGAAGGCAAATCATTCAAGATTTTTAGAAAAACTGACAGCTTGATTTCTCTTTTTTAATTGAGAGTTCATCAAAAAGTCCTCACCTTACTTTTCAACAGATCAGAGACTTCAAATCTACCTAAAATATTTATTGTAGATTATTTAGACCACAGTTTATTTTTAGCATTAAAAATGTTTTATGCGAAGCCAAGGTGCCTGAATTTGTGAATGCAAAACTTTGTGGATAGAAGTGAATCACAGTGGTTGTTGTCGTTTTTTAAAGAAACTTGTTTCTTACATTATTTAATTTATTTGATAAAGTCGAAGAGATTTCTCATGATCTGTCACAACAAGAATGGTGTAAATATCTGATTGCAAAACAAGCTAAGATAGGTGCACCTAAAACCTGTTGAAAAACAATTTTCTCTCTCTCTCTTTTTAAATAGTACTTATGAATGGTATCTCTCCAAATATATACATCTCACTAATATGTATAAATATATAATCTGTACCATATCCCAGTGATGGAGCTGCAGTAATATCTGCCACCTGTAGCGTGCCTGCAGCGTGCATGTTGCTTGTCTGTTTCTTGATGAAATGTCTGTGTAGTGTCTGTAATTTGCATTATGCCTGAAAGTCTCTATGCTCATTAACCTTTTACAGGTGCCGCACCATTCCAAGGAACTGCAGGTACTAAAATAATGGGCAGTACTTACAAAGTAGAAGCACAGAACCCTTGTGAGCTCTAACCTCTCCTTTTGCCTACCTTTAGGCAATGTTTTGGAGGTCGCTGGTCTAACACTCAATGAGTTAGAGATTCATGACCAAGCTAAGGAAGTGAAACAAAGGAGTAGCTAATGATTGATTAGGGGTTATGTTGTATATTTCCAACATAGCGCTGATTATCTGACACCATTCCCCACCAAAAAAATGTATAAATTTCAGTGAAAAGAGAGAGGGAGAGAGATTGATAAATATCAATGAATCATTACTTTATATACCAAATTGTCAAAAGTTTTGCCTCAAACTATGTCTAGAAAAATGTGTTAGAATTTATTCACATGGTACTGACTTTTCAAAGGGTTCCTGGTAATATATGTGGTACCTGGAAATAGAATACAGAAGTTAATCAGATTAGAATGTTGACAAATACAGACTAATAAACTGAAGGACTATATACAGCATTTATTACACTAATAAATATTGAGTTCTATTTGGCAAATTCTCTTTATGATTATAGTATAATTTTTATATAATGTAGTCAAATAAGAGCAAGCATTCAGCATTATTCTACATTTTTTCTTTACAAAATTTAAAAATCTTGTGCCTAAAGAGGAAAAAAAGCATGCAATGATAGCCTCAAGGAAGTTGAACAATGTGCATACATCTGTCTATGTGCCTATCTACATATGTATGTACACATACTATACAGACACACACTATAGATACACAATATGTATAGAATATATACACTATAAAAATGTTTTCAGCATGATAGCAACTTGAGTGATAGAGAAGTCTCTTCCAGAATGCTACTTACCATGATTTTGTGTTAATACATGTCAATTCCATGTGTGACAGAAAAAGAAAGAATTCTTACCCTTTCTATCCTGTGCTTTTGTTTTCTTTTTCAAAATAGTCACTTTGGTTTACGGATGTGTTCTTTTATATATGGTACAATGTTTAAGAAGAATATAAATCAATCTACCTTGGGTAAACACTTATTAAATAGCTATGAAATAGGCTTTGGCAAACCACTCCTATAATCCCACAGACTTGCTAGAGTTAGGGAATACTATTGTGATTATGAAAATCATTAATGCTATTAAAAATATGGATGTCAATGATATTCGCCTTTATCATTGAAACCATTTGCAAGAGCTAAAAGTGGGCACAGCATTATATGATCCCACTTCTGCTTCATGGCCTCACAATCCAAATTGCCATCTTGCTCAACTTCCCATTTTTAAAATGCAAACTTTTTTATAAGTCATTTGTGCATAATGGGAATAATAATAACCCATCTTTTTTATAGTAGATCTAAAATAAGTATCTATAATTCTTTACATATGTAATGAAAGAAAACTGAGGTCAGGTATAGTAAGGAAGAGAGGTATTCCAGTTTCTTCACTTTAGAAAAGGGGATTCTATAGATGTAAATGCTCACTGCTTTGTTCATTTCTTCATCTATTTTTCACGCTACGCTGGGTTCTTTCCATCTAGATGTTATGTTTTTCAAACAGCCATCTCTTTTTAAAACTCGTTCTCTTCCAATATAATCTGGAAGCACTCAAGACTCAAGTCACCACGGAAATGTTGTGAGTTTTAAAATGATGCCTGCTACATTATGCCATTGGCTGGACTTTACTCCTCACCCCCAAGTCAGAAGGTCCGTTTGTGTTTTGCCAGCTGTCATTTTTACCTAAATGGACAGCTTTCCCACTGGATCCTATGAAAGATAATGTGAAAATGACAAACAGTTCCTCTTCCTCCAAAGTGCACCGTTGTGAGAGGGAGGAAAGAGGGCAGAGACTAGACAAGAAGAAAAGAGTTAAGGAGGGATATCCCCAGTAAAATTAGCACTTAGCCCTTAGTTTCATTTAGATCAGCACTCTCGAGACTGAGGAACTGATTTTTTCATATTTTATTTAATCTTAATTTCCATTTAAATAGCCACATTTGGCTAGTAGTTATCATATTGCACAGTGCAGATTTAGATTCTCGGGTTCTCATTTAACTTTAAAAGGCAAAGGTTAAATGTTTTTGATTTAGTATTTGAAATTGACACCAAAGAATAAAACTGGTCACCGTTTTTGTGGAGATTCAGTGTTCCTTTTAGTAATTCTAGATTATTTCTCTTGGCTTCCTGTGGTTTTAGCCTCCTCCCTCACAGAAAATAATTAAAATATTGCTTAAAATTAAGATTTATATAAAAAATATATATGTTTATGTGTTAAATGTATATAAGATAGTATTTACATATATATAAACATATACATATATACACACCATTTTTCTTTATTAGAGGAATTTTACTAAATATTTGAAAAGACTTCATGCAGTTATTGGGCATGGAACGGTCCTTAAAACTTCTTTTATGTGGTGAGTAGAACCTTGTCTTTGAAATCAAACAGATGAATTATCAAGTCCTAGTTCTGTGACTAGGTGAATGACTTTGGGCAAATAACAAGGCCTTCTGAGGCCTCAGTTTCCTTATCAAAAAACAGGGATCATAATGCTTGGTACATGATAGAATTGTATTGAAGATAAATGAACTAGTAATACAAAACAGGGAGCATTGTGCTTGGCTCACAGGGTTTGTTAAGTAAATATCAACATGTCAGCCAGTCTTATTTTAGATTTTGCATAATGGTCCTATGATGCAACATGTCCTCTAAGGAAACTTTTATTCTTTATGGTGGCTCACAATGGATAATTCCCAATCCGGCTGAATACCAACAGTGCCACTGGGTTTCAGCACTTCTCTGTCCACTGGCCACACAAAGATATGAGACGATCTTACAGGATGCCTCAGCATAACAACAACCTTAGACTGTTAGGGGGAAATGATACTAATTTCAAGTGTTTGAAGAATTGTCCCAAAGAAGAAGAAAAAAGTGTAATATAATGATGCTTCCTCTTGAGCTTCTGGTTTTTACTTTTGGTATTGTCAAGCCATGTCCCCGTTGCCTTTCAGATGGGGTTAATTTCTTTACTGCAGCCAAGCTTAGGGAATAGACCTTGTAAATCATCTTATAAATCACAAGAGTCAGCCAAAGGAGAAGGAGCTGATGTTACCAGCAAAGATTGAAAAAATAAAAAGGCAAATACTAAAATACATAAAATACATATAACAAGCTCTTCACCCCTTGCTCCCAACTACTGTTGCTAATATCAGTGCCAAAGGAGTACTACTATCCTAATCTTTTTTTTTTTTTTTTTTTTTTTTTCCTGATGGAATCTTGCTCTATTGCCAAGACTGGAGTGCAATGGCATGATCTTGGCTCACTGCAACCTCCGCATCCTAGGTTCAAGTGATTCTCCTGCCTCAGCCTCCTGAGTAGCTGGGATTACAGGTGCCCACCACCATGCCTGGCTAATTTTTGTATTTTTAGTAGAGACGGGGTTTCACCAGGTTGGCCAGGCTGGTCTGGAACTCCTCACCTCAGATGACCTGCCGGTATTGCCCTCCCAAAGTGCTGAGCCATTGTGCCCGCCCTGTCCCATTAGTTTTTGACAGACAACCCTCAGAGATCAAACTGCCAGTCAGAACTTTTATAGATGTTTCCTTCATCTCACATGTGCTGTGTGTAAAGTTGGGGGAGCCAAGTTATATGCCTACCTATGGCTCTTCCAATGCTAGTTTCTGTATTTCCCATGTATGTGATCCTACATGGGTAGATACTGTGCCTGACAATTTTTTGAAATAAAGTGAAGAAGTAAGGTGTTCAGATACTTTCAAGTCTGGTCACGATGCTTTACTTTTCCAAGGTGGTGCCGTGCTCCATACATCTAATGAAACCATAATCGAGACTGAGTTAAAACATAAACAGAAGGAGCCTTCAAAGTGGCAAGATGCTATGAAAATGATAATGATGATAAATAACATGGTTCATAAAGTGTGATACTTCGTTAATTGTAGGGAAAACCCATTCCTAACGTAAGTATTAGGTAACTGTCAAAAAACAGTGTTGTCATATCAGGGTATTAGATACACTGTCAGTTTAGGTTTTGATACTACTTTACGAGAAAAAGTCAACTAAAGCCAGTACACGGGAAAAAAAAAATGTAGAAGTTTTATTTTTACTATTTTTGTAGGAAAAAATACTTTAAGAGATTTGAAGACCATCTTCAATTTAGATTTTTTTTTGACTAAATAGTGATAATCCTAAATAAACAGTCTTAGAGTTGAAACATTCATTCAACTGTAAATTATATGAAGATTGTAATAAATTTTATTTAAAACCTGTAACGCCCACTAAATGTTTAGAAGAGAGAGTGTGTCTGTGTGGGTATACATTCACAGTTCATAATATCCCCAAAATGTGTAAGTTTGGAGACCAGAAAAGGAAAAAAAAAAATGCTAAGTTTTTTTTGTTTTGTTTTTTTGTTTTGTTTTGTTTTGTTTTTGAGACGGAGTCTCGCTCTGTCGCCCGGGCTGGAGTGCAGTGGCCGGATCTCAGCTCACTGCAAGCTCCGCCTCCCGGGTTCACGCCATTCTCCTGCCTCAGCCTCCCGAGTAGCTGGGACTACAGGCGCCCGCCACCTCGCCCGGCTAGTTTTTTGTATTTTTTAGTAGAAACGCGGTTTCACCGGGTTAGCCAGGATGGTCTCGCTCTCCTGACCTCGTGATCCGCCCGTCTCGGCCTCCCAAAGTGCTGGGATTACAGGCTTGAGCCACCGCGCCCGGCCCAAAAAATGCTAAGTTGGTAACTAGTTGAATAGAATATTAACATGGGCAGTGAAAGAGACTGTATTATCAGCTACCATTTTAAAATATCAATACAGTTATTTTATTTAGAAAAATAAGTATAATGGTGTTGTGGGGGGCATCCTACTAACTGCTTAGTTTGTAATAAAAACCTTCAGAAATATTATTGATTCTTATAATCTACAATTATGTATTTTCTCTTTGTTAAATGTCTTTATGAAATTTCATTAAAATAAATTATGCATTTTTGCCTTTACGTAAATTATCTCAAAGTATAAGAAATGGAAAGCTGTAGAATTTAGCCAACCATTGGAAAGGATGCCCTGAAATACCTGTGTTCTCACCCCAATACTCTGGCTATTTCTGTTCAGTATCTCTGAACTGACACGATGACCCATGACAGCTTTGTTGTACCTATGCTTTGATAAAAATAAGCAGCCATTCAGAAGTAGATGAAAAAAAGCAAAGTCATTTTATCTTCATTTTGTACCACAAAAATTGGAGTCCAAATAGATTAAGCAGAAACTCACATTTGAAAAGATAGGTTATAAAAATCAAATTTGTATAGAATTTGAAGATCAGCTTTCTAATACGCCTTTCTGAAGGCATAGTTGATACGTAAATACTCCAGACTTCTACTTAGTCATTTGAAATTACTTCACATGTTGATACGGTCCTATTAACGTTTAAGTTTCTGTGTTCAGGTTTAGACTATGTATTGAATGTTTTGGCAAAAGTCAAAGCGCATAAACTTTGAAAATGTATAAAAATCACTATCCATTTAAAACAGCTGCAATGTTAAAATTATAGTTTTCTAATATAGGCATATTCAAAACTATCATCCAACTTGGCTTTTGGGTGATAGATAAAATATCTCTATGTGAAATCGGGACTGTTTAATGTAGCAGTTGCTAGCCAGTCATGACAGTTTAGCAGTTGAAATGTGGCTAGTCAAAATTGAGATGTGTGGTATTACAAACATACCAGATTTAGAAGATTTAGTAGAAACAAAAGGAATATTAAATATCTCATTTATAATTTTTAATTGATCACATAGTGACACAATATTTGGACATATTACATTGAACAAAAGACATTAGAATTAATATCATTAAAAATTTTTTTAATGTGGCTTAAAGGGCATTTTAAATTATGTTTGTGGTTCTTATGTGGGATTTACATTATATTTCTTCTGTTGGTCTACATTGACATAGACAGTTTATACACATAAGGAAAACTGCAATTTAAAGGTGAACCAGGGCTGGGCGCAGTGGCTCACACCTGTATTCCCAGCACTTTGGAGGCTGAGGCGGGAGGATCATGAGGTCAAGAGATCCAGACCATCCTGGCTAACACAGTGAAAACCTGTCTCTACAAAAAATACAGAAAAGTGGCCGGGTGTGGTGGCAAGTGCCTGTAGTCCCAGCTACTCAGGAGGCTGAGGCAGAGAATGGCGTGAACCTGGGAGGCGGAGCTTGCAGTGAGCAGAAATCGCGCCACTGCGCTCCAGCCTGGGCCACCGCGCCAGACCCCGTCTCAAAAAAAAAAAAAAAAAAAGATGAACGAGGAAGGGTGTGTTTATTTTCTATTTCTACTGTACACATTAACACAAACTTAGTGGCTTAAAACAGCACATTTATTATGTTACAATTCTGGAGTTCAGAAGTCCAAAGTGTGTCTCACTGGACTAAAATCAAAGTGTCAGTGAGGCTGCGTTCCTTTTGGAGACTCTAGTGGAGAATCCCTTTTCTTGCCTTTTTCAGCTTCTGAAGGCTGCCCTCCCACATTCCTTTGCTAGTGGCCCCATTTTTCTGTCTTCAGAGCCATATTGGGCCTTATACTTCTAACACTGAATCTCTCCAGGGCTCCCTCCCTGCCTCCATCTTCTTGTGCAAGGACCCTTTGATTACATTGAGTCCACCAGGATTATCCAGGATAATCTCTGCATTTGAAAGTCAGATTATCAGCCACTTTGATCCTCCACCCCTTGCCATGTAACCTAATGTATTCACAGGTTTCTGGGGTCAGGACATGTACATCTTTGGTGACCATTATTGTGCCTCTTCGATGTTTATACATATATTTATATTCACATCGAATTAAATATATAAAAATCCATGTATCTTCTATCTCTCTGTCTTGTCTTTGCCCTTTCACAAAACCTTAGTGCCTTTCTTTAGACTTTTTTATTTGCTTCCCTTTTGATACTAATTTTCCTTGTCGTCTAACACATGCTGACTATCTCACCCAAATGGTCATAGCCAAAGGTCAACACATGCTGAATGAAAAAACGAAGTTATCCATTTTAATGTGGTCATTCTAACTAGAGCAAACCCCCTCAGAGTTTGGAATTGTTTGCAATGTTCCTCAGGTAGACTAATAACTGTCACAGCGGCTATACCATAAAGAAAGGATAGTGATTCCGGTAGGCGAGCACATTTTTCAGCATGGATAGAATCAGTAAGCCTTTCATGAAGAAAAAAGGGATTTGAGACAAAGCCAAATAAAGGAAAGAGGAAAATGAGTTTTCTTCCCCTTCAAGAGACTTTCTTAGTTTAGCACACCTACTCAGACCTTTTGAGATGATCTTGGTATGTGCTACTGTTAGTTGAAAAGTGGGTTCCTTCAGAAACTGTAGAAATGTGACAGACATTTGCTAACATCTTTTTACCTTGTCAGACACTGGGAAAACTTAGTTTTATTATTATTATTATCTTCATTTATTTATTTATTATTTTATTTATTTATTTACTTATTTATTTTTTTGAGACAGAGTCTCACTCTGTCGCCCAGACTGGAGTGCAGTGGCACGATCTCGGCTCACTGCAAACGCCGCCTCCCGGGTTCACGCCATTCTCCTGCCTCAGCCCCCGGAGTAGCTGGGACTACAAGCTCCCGCCATCACGCCCAGCTAATTTTTTGTATTTTTAGTAGAGACGGGGTTTCATTGTGTTAGCCAGGATGGTCTCCATCTCCTGACCTCGTGATCCGCCCGCCTCGGCCTCCCAAAGTGCTGGGATTACAAGCGTGAGCCTTAGTTTTATTTTTATAGTATAGTCGCTTAGACAGATTTCACCATTGTTTTTATAATACTGAGGAATAACTAGATTTAATTATAAGACAATTGATGAGAACAGTGCTTAGGAGTCAGAATTTCACCATTGGGTTTTTCTTTTACACAAAAAAGACTCAAATACTTTTTCAAAGGTAATAATCCATGGTGTAAACACATCTTTTAACATGTTATACTCTGCATTGAAATGATTAAATTGTTTTCTTGCTTTCAGTAATAACAATGATTTAACTAGACTTAGGAAAACTGCCTATTTACTCTATTTATTGGACAAAGCTAAATTGGGTACTAATTGCCAAGAAGTATTACTGTAAAATCAGTGAACTCTGAACACGGTGATTTAAACACAAGCTGAATGTTTTCCTTCTTTCCTTTTTTTTTTTTTTTTTTTTTTTGTTCACATCAACATACTATTTCTGAAAGCTTTGCATTATTTCCAGATAGGTGATTTTTATGGGAAATTTTACCAGCTAAAGAGAGATTTAATAAAGTGGTTGAGGAAAACAAAATAAATTTGTCTATAATTCTGTAATTTATTATATTCTTTTTTATTCTATAAATGGTCATTTTAGAAAGTATAGAAGAAATATTAATAATAATTTGTGATATGGCAGGAAAGGAAAAGGCTATAAAAATTAGTCCATGGTAATTTCAGCCTCCAGTTGGATGATATTTTTCTTAGAATTTAAAATGCTTTTAGTATTGAAGATGTGTTTTAACGGTTTTAGAATTTACCCTATGACTATATAATTCAGAAAATATAAATGTGGATGGTAGTAAATTTTGAATTTTCATGCAGAAAGTAAAATCCTTAAAACTGAGGATGAGGACAGACCATATCATGAGGTGTTGATCAAGGCAATTTCTGTATATGTTTAAAGATGGTGATTTAAATTACACAGAAATAATTGTGTATTGATTTAGACATTTGTGTCTCAGAGACACATGCCTACACAATTTTTTTTCTAAAATCATGCAGATAATGTTGAACTCTTTCTTTAGTACAGTTTGGCATTAGCATAGTGTGTTGGTGGTGATAATATATGCTGAATGATATATTTGTAATCAAGACATTTTTAAAGAACACTTAATAAAGGGAAGTCATCGGGCCAAACAAATTATCTTTTTTTCTCTTTATTTTTATTGGGGGGTGGGAGAAGGAAATAATCATAAGGTACTCAATATCTAAAGTTGTTGATTTTGTGTGTGTGTGGAGGCTTTGGCAAATAGAAATAAGCCTCTAAAGGAACCAAGTGATAATTGATTTAAATATAACGAACAATTCAATTGAGCTATTACTAAGCAAAAGAGAGAATCTAAGTAAGACGTTACCAACTCTGCCAGGGGAAGCTTGGGCATATTTCACAAAGAATATGACTTTTGAAATAGACGTTTAGTTTTATAAAACTTATATTACAAGAATTCTATTGCCCATGTTCTAATTTATTAAATAAGAGAGAAGAGTTGGCCAGACTAAGATTAAGGTGAAAGTTTGTGCAAGAGAAACAGCCAGAACAAACAGGAGATCATGGTAGATGAAAACCATAATGTTAAGGTGATCACTTGATCTCTGGACAGTGGAATGCCATTGAAGAGATTCATGAGTTATTTGATAACATTCTCAGATTTCTGTTTGTACTTATTAAAATGGTACAGGATGAGTTGAGGAATGGAGGGAGGAAGGGTAGTGACTAAAATACCCAGTTTGTGTGTTTTTTTGTAGTTATCTAAGATACGGATGAGACTATAATACAATACCTGTGGGCAAAAAGTGGTAGGATCTCCTGGAATGGTGCATGTCAAAATCTGGTTCTCAGATCAGAAACATTGATATCACCTGGCCAAAAATGCCAATTATCTGGGGCTTATCCCAGAACAATTAAATCAGATGCTTTGAGGATGTGGTCCAGCAACCATGTTTTAATAAGTTCTCAGGTGAATCTGAGGCATACTAATATTTGAAGACAACTGTCTTAGAGATGTATTTTCAGAGCAGAATCCTCAGAATTAAAAAATTGATGGCATTTTGGGATAGGAAAATGGAATAATCAGGAACAGCTAGAATTTCTATTGTAGAAAATGAAGAGGGATGTCATTAAATGAGATAAGATATATGAAAGAAAAGTTAGGTTAGACCAAACGGATGCTTTTGAAAATATGCAATTGGAAAAGAAGCCGTCATTGGAAACAAAATAATAAGTCTAGAAGTAAATGTCAGGAATTGGTCTTGATTAAACCAATTGTTGGTCTTCATTGCACTGGAGAGCCTGTTATTAATATGTTTGTAGCTTTCTTTACAGTGAAGGTACCTGGATAGAGGGTGGGACACCAATAGAATATGTGATGCAGCAGAAAGAGCCTTGGACTTGGGGATCAGAGGACGTGAACTCTGGTTGTGACCTATGACATGTATAACTCTACCTGGCTATGAATATGAATTGTGTTACCTTTGGAAAGTCACTTCTTGGGATCTAGTTAACTACTTAGAGACCTAGGTGTTTTGTTAGTCTTTAGTTTTTGTTTCACTTCCTCATCAGGACAATGGAAATGTTGCCTGTGAACATAATTTTTGTGAGAAAATAATAAGTGTGTGAAAACATAGCATAGTCAATAAGAAACATTTAATAGATAATAGGTTCATCCTTCTTGGCTATTTCTTGATTACACAAAATTTCCTTTGATTTATCCAAAAATTTGGTGGAGAAGAGGATGAAGGAGAGAGAAAAATTATTTATCAGGACATTCACTAATATGCAGAGGAAATAAAGACCAAATTGTTGCCTGAAAATTAATTTGAATAGAGCATCCTTAATATAGCGTCATATCATTTCCTGGAGAAGATTATTCAGCAATACATCTAAAAATAGTTACTAAGGGATTGCGGAAAAACGAGCAAGGCTCTTTTGTAAAGACATGGGACCAAACGATATATTACATTTTAAATATAAAATAGCAATGCACTGTAATGTTTTGCTATCAGCTACACCAATTAATGCAGATGATGCTAATTAAAAGTAAATTTAGAGAGTGATTAGGTTCTCTCGCCATTGTTAGGGAGAATTGATTCTTCTATAGATCTAATGTGTTAAAGTAAGAAGTTAATGATATATTGATGTATTTTAAAGCACCTAATTTAGATTATAATTCTGAGGAAAACATTTGTGTTAATACTGAATATTAAATGACAAACGTTTTTCTCTTGGAAAAGGAATGGCACCATTTGTATAACCCTAGAGCAACGCACATGTTGATGTTTCAAATTATTGTGTATGGCTGTTTAATCTCAGTTTTAGTTTTATAAAACTTATAATACAAGAATTCTATTGCACATGTGCTCATTTGTGTGGCAGTATACAGCTGTGTGTAGCATAATAGCTATATTGAACAAAATTATGTGCTGTAGAACTTGCTGCAAAAATTTCATAGTCCCCATCTGGAATAGCTTTGCAATTGAGAAGGCTGAAGTGGGCAAAGATTTTACAGGATTATGGAAATCAGTAGTAGGGTTTTGCTGTCAATTTTAATGTTTAGAAAATAAGGTCAGTAGGTGTCAAAGCTAGAAGGATTTTTTTTTTATATATATTCAAAAAGAGTTTCTTTTTGGAACAAAGTTACTCTTGCTATAGGAAAGTCTGCAATATATACACAGACATCTAGTTTATATCTGAACGTATTGGCCTTCAATTACAAGGTATATCTTAAACGCAGCAAATAAGATGAGTTTTGGATAGATTGATATATTTCACCATCATAGGCAGTTTAAAAGATCTGCTATCCTGGAAAATTATTTTCTATGGCTTTAACGTTTAGCTAGCATGATGTAAGAATTAGGAAATGTGTTGTTTATGGGGAAAAGAGGAAAAGGTTAAAATAAGCATGAGGTCAATTAAATGGTAGGACCCATTCATCGCTTTCTTCTATTATCTTCTCTCTTATTTTTTCCCTCTATTCTTCAATTCTCCCTGCCTCTCTTCTTTCCTTCTCTCCTACAAAACATGTGACACAAAGAAAAGAGAAGAAAAGGACAGAAAAAGAAATAGCACAAGTTCCATCTATGTAAAACATAGTAAAACAGAGTTTGAAACCAGAAAATAACACTTTCCTAAATGGTGGTTCTTATAGCTAGTAAAATGGTGACAAAATGGAGGAGATATCACTATTGTTTTTAGTGTGAACTATTCTTTGTGCTGTGATGGTATATTTTATATAGTTTAGAGTCTATGTGTACACACAAATACACACTCTTATATAGATGGTGAAGCATCGACAGTATATTAATTAAATGGGGAACCGAGGAATGTAAGAGGTGGTAGTGTGGGCCAAAGAATGTTGATAATAAAAATGTATGTCTAATATGTATTTAAATCCAATATAAGCTCTTCTTTTCAATGATTATAGTAAGGGCATTTTGGCTACATATACAATCATCTGTAACAAAAACCTGTGGACAAAGAACAGTTCATAAAATAGTCCACAGCTTGACTCATATACCCTAATTTAAAAATAATTAGGTAAAGCCATGTAGTATATTTTAATTCCCAATACATAAAATAATAAGACAGATTTTGTGCATTTTGTAGGTATGGGTGCTGAAAGTTATCTTCAGAATATATTTTAAACTTGGTTAAATTAATATTAGTTAATTTTTTTCATAATACAACATTAAACACATGCTTATATATACATAAATAAGATTAACAAGAGAGCATAAAATCAACATAAAATTATACTCATGTATCTGAGGAGTGCTTTCACTAAGTCAGAGTGCAAATTTTTTTAAAGCATATGTTTGTGTTTCTGTATACAGCTACACATCAATGTGTTTGATGACCATCATACCCACATACATATACATACATTCAAATATGTAAGGAATCATTAACTTGCATTCACTCAAACACAGTTGACACACTCATTTATAAGCATTGATTTATATTTTAAAAAGAAGTTAAAAAGCACACCTACTAACCCAGTCATTAAATCATGTGGTGAAGAAAGAATGAACAAAACTCTGATTCTGTAGAAGCTGTTTGGAACAGTTCCTTTTGATATTATTTTTATTGTTGAGAATATTTACATAAATTAAAGGAAAGTTCAATACATATATATTTGTTGTTGGGAACAAAATCATTTACCCCTACTTCTATGTTCAACACTGTGATTATTTTCTTAACAGGTATAACATTGAAGTCCTATTAACCAATTGCAAACAAGAACAAAACAACAAAAGCGTTTTTTGGACTGCACTATTTAAACTAATTATAAACTCCTAATAATAATGATCAAATACGTTGAACCAATGTGATAGAATATAGCTTCTTTCAATGTTTAAAGCAAGCTGCTTTGCTATTTTAAACAACCATAGATAACAATTGCTCCCTCATCCCTATAAATTCTGTCAACCTGATTTTTTTTCACTTAATTGGGAATCCCCAACATGCTTATAAATGCACACACTTGAAAAATATTAGCCAAAAATGTAGAGTGATCTTTACATTGATCCGAGTAAAAATGTAATTCTGGGGGTATATTAGCCTTTCAAAGGAATAAAATGATAAACACTCAGGCACCGTGGTTTCACCAGCAGTGCATGTTCACACAGTTTCACATCAGACTCATTGTTCCTATTGGCAACAATGTGCACAATTTAATAGCATTTAATAGCCCAGTAGTTTCACTGCACCATTCACAATGCTCCAGTGTATTTAATGTAGACCAGTTTTTAAAGTAAATTGACATAAATAAGCTTTGTAGAGTTATAGGCTCTACTTAGATTGCTCTTGAATAGAGGGAAAGATTTTTTGCAATGATGCTAACAAAATTAGTTTCCGATGCATGACTTGAATAGGAATGGAGATATAATCCCAGAAAACTAGAAAATGCATTACATGAACAAATAACAAAATTTCATAAAGTAGAATATTTCTTTAAATAAAACTATACTTTAGTAATTCATGCAAATTTTACTGTAATTTTGGCATGAAATGATTATTGCTTGAGGTATTCTAAGTTCAACTTACCAGAAAAATCAAAGGGAAGAATGATGCATGCGTCTGTTATATTGATTGTCTATTAGTTATAGCCCCAAATATTTTGACATGTGCAATCCTGTAATATCTGAAGCTCCATTCCATTTATAATCATAATTTCCCTGCTGAGATCACGGCTTGTGCTGATGCCAGCCTGAGCCTATCTCCTTTAGGTCAGAAGACAAGTAATTTATATGTTTTAATTAGCCTAAACCTTAGCTCTGAGTAGATGACTTTATCTTAACACTTTCATAGATAAATGCATCCTTTGAAACGTAATAACTATTTTCACATTATTCATTCATGAGTAGAATTTTGAAAAGGCACGGTTAGTCTAGAAGAAATAGAATCAGGCTTATTTAAAATTTATTTAAAAATACTTACCATGCTTATTTGTTTTAAGCCTCCTGATCACCTCTGTAACATCCCTCCCAGGAGCATACTTTCATTTAAATATGTAACTTTTTGGTTCTTTCTCCTTTGCAGACTTTCCAACTGAAGGATTTTTCTTATCTTGACAATGAATATGTACAAAGTGAATCTTAAGTAGTAGCATCCTACCAAGAAATTTTCTGTCTAGAGAGACAGTGACATCTGAAAGAAGCTTCCACATTGTAAACATTTCACCACAAAAATACTTTTTTTTTTTTCTTCTTTACCAATTGCTACTGCCCTGTACTCCTAATCCTCGATTTTTTCAATCCCTTATTCCTTATCCGAAGTTCTTGGAACCAGAAATGTTTCGGATTTGGGATTTTGTTTTGGATTTTAGAATATTCGCATTGTGATTACCAGTTCGGTATCCCTTATCTGAAAACCCAAAATTGGAAATGTTCCAAAGAACATTTTCTTTGACCACTATGTCCACGCTCAAAAAGGTTCTGATTACCAGCTGGGCGCGGTGGCTCACACCTGTATTCCCAGCACTTTGGCAGGCCGAGGCGTGTGGATCACAAGGTCAGGAGATCGAGACCATCCTGGCTAACACGGTGAAACCACGTCTCTACTAAAAATACAAAACATTAGCTAAGCATGGTGGCGGGCACCTGTAGTTCCAGCTACTCGGGAGGCTGAGGCAGGAGAACGGCATGAACCCGGGAGGTGGGGAGCAGAGTTCCCCATACTGCACTCCAGCCTGGGCGACAGAGCTAGCATCCCTATTACTAAGAAAAAAAAAAAAAAAAAAAGGTTCCGATTTTGGAGGATTTCGAATTTCAAATTTTCTGATTAGGGACTCAACCTGTACCAGTTTCTTCATTTTAACTAAAGCTAAATGAAGCAGGTTTTCTTTTCTTTTGTACATACCTGGCACCAGCATTTTAGATTGTCTAGAAAAAAGAATGTCATTCTCCCCATAATCTTTTGAGGCCCATATGAGTGAATGTGCAAATCTTGCTAAAGTCTCCAAGGAGAAGAGCTTCTTTGGCATCCTTAGAGGTTTACTTCACAACTATTTTGACCACATGTCCTGTTATCCAGTGGCTAGGGAAAGTCTTCCCCGTTGATTTAAAAAAAAAAAAAAAATGTTACCTTGGAGAGACACATTTAACTTCGGTTTGCATGTAATCGATAGTTATATACCACGTGCTGCGTTCTGCTAAGTTTTATGGGCCAGAGGAGAGACACAGAGAGAGAAATTTGAAGCAGAGCCCCAGCCTAAAGAACAGTCACAGGATGAAGCCAGACACACGTGATAGCTCATTTACAAGGCAGGGCACAATATGCTTTATTTACTAACCTAGGAAATACAGGCAGTACTAAAATCAGGTGTGAGACTGATCAATAAGAATAACATAAGGCCGGGTGTGGTGGTTTACACCTGTAATCCCAGCACTTTGGGAGGCGGAGGCTGGCAGATAACTTAAGGTCAGGAGTTCAAGATCAGCCGGGCCAACATGGTGAAACCCCGTCTCTACTAAAAATAGAAAAATTAGCTGGTCATGGTGGTGCACGCCTGTAGTCACAGCTACTCAGGAGGCTGAGGCACAAGAATCGCTTGAACCCGGGAGGTGGAGGTTGCAGTGAGCTGAGATCCTGCCACTGCACTCCAGCCTGGGCGACAGAGCGAGACTCCCTCTCAAAAAGAATAGCAACAGTAGTAACATCTGATATTTATTGAACATTTGCTACCATGCCAGATACTGTTTGAAGTAGTCGTTATTAATAAACTCAATATTTCAGCAATCCTAAAAGGAAGAACAGTATTATTTCCTTTTTAAAGATGAGAAAACAGAAGCACAGAGTGATTGATTAATTTTCCCTAGATCACACAGCTAAATTGCTACAACAATCAAACCCAGGCAGTCTGACCTCTGAGCACACAGGAAGATTTAGTGTAAGTAGCGGTCAAAATGAAACACAAAAAAAGCAAAATAAAACCAAAATTCCTCAAATCTTTATTCGTGAATTTACTATGTGAAATAGTACTTCTGCAAAATTGAGCAAGTGAAATTTCCGAGTTTAACTTCCTTTTCACGAAGTGTAGTTAAGCGTATTTGGCCTCAAGATTGCAGGATTTCTTGACTTTCAGATGGTTTATCTTGTAAAAGTGCTGGACGAAACAAACTGCTCAGCAGATGTTAGTTGTTTTATCTGTTGTTGAGGTTATAAGGAACTGAGTGCTGCTTGGGCTATTTATGATGGGAAGTTTGGGAAGAAGCTGGAAGCGATACTCCTTTGCATGTATTTGCTGTGGGCCTTTCCCTAGTCACAGAGTTTAACACTGAAAGTGATGTGGAAGGAAGGAAGTGTGCGTGAGTGGAGGCGCCACCAGGGCAGTGCTAGCTGTCTGCCTGTAAACACACAAGGAAGCTTGCTTCACTGTTGTGTCATCACCCCTTCTTCAAAAACGGATCAACAGATCAGCTAGAAAGGAAGAAACTAGGTTGTAAATAGATTTCATGTGTGAAAAAAAGATACAATTGGGAAGTAATGATTTGCCAGTATGTTCCCTCTGTTCTGTTAGGTATTAGCATGATACGAGTTCAAAACCATATACACTTTTTCTCCGTGTTTGTTAACATCACTTTGTTGAGAATCGGATGAAAGATTTTAACTGTTTGACAGGTAGAAGTGGAAACAGGTTGAGTTTATATGTTTTTGTAAAATATGTGAAACATAGCAACATGAGGCAGTATAGGTCCAGTGTGGTCACTATTAGCCATGTACAGCTATTTACATATGAACTAATTAAAATCAATTTAAATTAAAAACTCACTTCTGTTTTATAGCACACTTCTGTCATCGCAGAAAACTCATTTGGATGGTACTGATATAGAGCAGTGGTTAACACGTCAAATTAGATAACTTCCTGGGTTGCAGCCCGACTTCATCACTTGCTAATGCTGTGACCTTGGGCAAGTTCATCTCGAGCCTGATTTTTCCATCTGCAAAATACAGGTGATGACAATATCTATTTCATATAGCTGGCAGGAGAATAAAATAATATATGTAAAGTACTTAGGTCAATACAAATAAAGGACTAAATAAGTTTCAGCAACGGTTGTTAGGGACTAGTCATGTTTTTAGAGCCATTAAATCAGATGTTATTAATTGGTTGTAAAAGGACCAGTTGTACATTTTGGGATTAAAATCAACATAAGAGTAGGCCCCTATAATGTTTAATTGTAACACATTTACACTTCCATATATTCAGATAGATTTTTTTCCCATTTTCAAAGGAGATTTGAGGCTATTACACATTTTTTAAAGCACAAATGCACAGAATTGAAAATGATTAACCTAATTTTAAGCAGATAAGGCAAAAATGAGGGATGAGAATGAGATCACATGGAAGATCATGGTTAAAGGATGCTATTTCAATTGCACACTAACAAATCTTAGCTGAGAGGCCTAGTAGTTATGGCCAAAGGGAGACACATATTTAGGCATAATCTTAATTTTATTTTATTGTTTAATTTAGATGCGATCCAAATGGATGTAGGAAGTTTCACGGTTGCAGTCATGTATAATGTGAGTTGAACTCATGCTTCATAAGAAACAGGACCTAGGCCAGGTGCGGTGGCTCATGCCTGTAATCCCAGCACTTTTGGAGGCTGAGGGGGTTGGATAACCTGAGATCAGGAGTTCCAGACCAGCCTGACCAACATGGAAAAACCCCATCTCCACTAAAAATACAAAATTATCCAGGCGTGGTGGCTCATGCCTGTAATCCCAGCTACTTGGGAGGCTGAGGCAGGAGAATAGCTTGAAGCTGGGAGGCAGAGGTAAAAGTGAGCCGGGATCCTGCCACTACACTCCGGCCTGGGCAACAAGATAGAAACTTTGTCTCTCTCTCTCTCTCTCTCTCTCTCTCTCTCACACACACACACACACACACACAAAAGAAAGAAAAAGAAAAGAAAAGTAAAAGAAACAGGACCTTATAGAATTGGCAGAAAATGATCTATTACATATGGCTATTTTAACAGCCTACTATTGTTTATAGTTTAAAAAGCAGGCCCTGCTAACCATCTAGGGAAAAATTACCAGGAATAAGTTTAGGGAAGCCTGAAATACTTGTTTGGAAGTGGGGCACTGGTATAACTTGGTGGCTACAATCGCTGAAAATGGAGTCTGATGGTTTGGACAAAATATCTCTCCTACATTACAAGCTGTCTGACTTGGAGACTTATTTAATCTCTCTCTGCCTCAATTTCTCATCTGTAACATAGAGATAGCAATTGTAAATACTCACTTGCATTTGTTGAGTAGAATAACTTAGTGCTTTTAAAGTATAGTGCCTGATTCTTAGGGTATGCAATACATGCTGTAATCAATATTAGACAAGAGTATTGAAGTGACTGACTGTGACTTTGGAGAATTCTTGTAGTTCTTTTCTTCCTCTATTTTCCTCCTGTGAATTTGGTGTCAAGGTACCCTTGTCAATTGTTTGCATTGCAAAGACTGTCTTAGCGTAAAAGAATACATTACACAATTTTAGTATAAAATAACTTATGTCCAGTTTTATTTTTGAATTTTTCTGAAAGTGCTATACAGTATTTTCATATGTTTTCACACAGTTTCTAGAAGATATGGTTTTGTGGGGTTTTATTTATTTATTTATTTATTTTAAATATGTGGCTGCTCTCTAAGGCAATTGTCTAAATAGTTGTCCAAATTCTGGAAAAGAAGGATCAAGAATATATGCTAATGGAAATTACTTGGAGAAACCTGAGTAAATCTAGTAATTGTGTGCCATATATGGTAAGAAAATTAGATAGTGCACTTAAAATGATTCAGTAATTAAATATGTATTTATTAAATCATTTGTAATACCTTTAGTATATGACCTCAGGATTCAGAGACAACCATGTTGTGATTACCCTTGAAGCTTCATTGAAAAGCGAATTATGGAATCAGCTTTCTTTTCTTTTACTGCCTGAACATGCTTTACCCTGAAATCTCATTGTAAAATAAACCTGCCTGTTACAAACATTGCACACCACTTAGTCACTGCAGCATGACATGGGGTAGGAGTTGCAAAAAGGGAGGGGAGAATGTCATGAAAATTTGACAATAAACAGAAACAGTCAGAAAATTACTTCTGGGAGATGGCAGATGATGAGATATTAAGACAGAAGGCAGACACTCTGCACAGCAGCTGGAGGGGAGAAAAGGTGCATTAGTCAAATGAATTATGAAAAAAAAAAAATGAAATCAAGTTCCAGAGAGGTGCCAACATTTTCTTCATGTGACTGGGTATTTTCACTTTCTGAGATCTATTCGTTAGTTGCACTTTCGGTCAGTTTATTATTTGGACAAAAACAATTTGGATTGTAGCTTATGGGGAAAAATATACTATTCAAGTGATTAACTTAAGAATGACATGATGGTTCGTAAAAATAGTCGTATTTTAACTTGGTTAACTTGAGTAACTTACTTTTAAAAGTCATTCTCACAGATCATATCCAAAATGATTGTTTTCTCAATTCATGAATTAATCCTCAGGATGCATGTTATTACTGTGTTAAGTTAGATTTTCTGGGCAATATGGTGAAAATATAAGTAATACAAAAATTTAAAATGAATATTAGTGTTTCTTTGTCTTCCTGTATTTCTCTTGTTAATTTACAGGGTTTCCTCTTAAAAAAAAATAGCAGCTATAAAATATCCTTTGAAGATTAATTCAACCTCTTTGTCCTATTTTCTAAAACCAAATGGACAGCATTGTATTGTTCTAACTCCTATACCCACAGATTGCCTCCTGCCATGTTTTTTTTTTTTTTTTTGTACATTCTCCTCTTTATTTTCCACAGTTTAGTAAGTTTGTATTAAAAGAAATCCCTTCAAAAGTAATTTAAAGGAGAAAGTTCCCCTTAAGCTAACATAGTTCTTATTTCTTCTATTTTAAACTTCAGTTCTTTTTTTCCACTGTGTTCTCAAATTTGCAGAGTTATGTAATT
This sequence comes from Papio anubis, assembly GCF_008728515.1. NCBI lineage: Eukaryota > Metazoa > Chordata > Mammalia > Primates > Cercopithecidae > Papio > Papio anubis. The sequence goes on along the minus strand of NC_044978.1, from coordinate 155,502,723 downwards.
TTAGATAAGTCCCCTGGCTGTTACCTACTACAGCCACACTGTATGTCCCATCACATGATATACAAAGTCACTTTGTGCCTGTGAAACACTTCAGCCAGGGTGCTTTCCTAATCATGATCAAGAGAAATTCGGAAAATTATTGACACATAAGTGAAGGGCATTGAGAATGAATCCCATTTTCTGTAAGACTACTTCTACGTAATTAAAATGTAAAATAATATTAACATGGAAATATTGTGTAATGTTTTATTTGTTGTATATGTAAAATGGCAGATCAGCTTTACTCGTGTGATAAATTGCCAAACATATGAGGTTAGCAGGACAGTCTTTCTTTTAGGTTATTTCCACTTGCTTCCACTTTTTGGCATTGGAAAATCTCACTCATATTAGTGGAAATAGGAAAACAGCTGTTTAGAATGTCAATAGAGAGTTTTATTTTTACTGAAAGCAAGTGCAGTAACATTTATATTCAGGTGGAAGGTGTGCATACATTTACATACACACAGAGACACATTATATATTTCTGTTAAAGAAAACTCAAAATCTACACAGGACCTGCCAAGAGCCGTGACAGAGACCAGCAACACTGTGGTAACAAGTTCTGATGACCTCTAATGGGGCAAAATTCCAGTTACTAAATTGAATATATTCTGTGACTTAGATACATGTCATTGATTTTCAACTTTTTTTGTTATCAGGATGTATTTTTTATATCTCTCTCTATATATATATTCATCATCTCTCTCCTTGGTCACAGCAAGAATGTATGGGATATTTTCAGGAAATTTATTTTGGGCTGACTTTTCCCAATAACTAACCATAAGATACTCTCTATACGAAAACAAACCCCACCTTTAGTTTGGCCCAAAGCATACTGTTGAGGGTGATAAAGATGGATCTCAATAGTTGATATTCACTGACTGCTGAGGTAAAGATGAATTTTCTAGTAAAACTCCAGAAAGCAATTCTTAGGAGGTAAAACTTTTTATTGACATAGGGCCAAAGGTGAATATTTGGGGGAGCTTAGATAAAACTGGCTTTGCCATTTTTGAATTATATGCTAGAAAGGAAGAGGGAGGAAATGTGTTCCCTACTGAATCATAAGATTTCAACAGGTTTTTATGCCTGCAAAAATCAAAAATGCCTTGTGGTATAAACCTCAAACTTGGAATATTGTCCTCCTTATTGTACTGAGAAAAATGTATTGAGAGCAAAAGCAATCCACATTCACATTTATAAAGCTGGGAGGGTTTTGCAATTCATGCCTGGATGAGCACCACATAAGCACTTTTTTCCTGGCTTCTCAAAGCAACCTCTCTATCATGGAAGTTTATTAAGAGCTAGAAACTTAATAAAAATCAAAGGTTTAAATGTAAGTAACATATTTTAAATAAAGCCTCATTTTTCTAGGCCTGAGGCAGTTATTCATTTACTTGCTTGTTTTTTGCTTTCTGTAAATCTTTGCCTTTCCTTCCTTAGTTTTAGAGAAAATGGGTAAATTTTAAAGTAAAAAATATTTTACTTAAGGATAGTAACAAGTCTAAAAAACCTGGAAAAGGTAAGATTATATGAGATATAGCATTAAGAATCAACTTGGACTTGGTTTGAATATCTCTACTGAGTTGATGCCATGAGTTAGAAGTCAAAATTACATTTGTAGAAGTGCTCTACCTCAGAGCTCCTGCTTGTATATTAAAAATACATTTGCATTTCACCCAACACTAAAGCAATATTCTTAAGCATTTTGGAAGACAATTTGACCATCTAATAACTTGTCTAATTTTCAACTCTTGTCACATGCTTTAAATAGGTGTAATAGTTTCAAAACCAAGGCAGGTAGGAGCATGTTTAACCAGACCTCCACCTACAGGAAATAATAAGAATAAGAAGAAAAAAGGTGGCAAAAATAATGTGATGATTTTAAGCCTCATTTTTTTTCTCAGTCATATTTTAAAAATTAAAAAGATGAGCAGATAATTGCAGCCTTTAGAGCAATTTTGTAAACAACATATTATAGCTACTGGATAGAAAATAAATGCCAGTCTCCTTCTTTCCCCTGATACACCTGTTTAAAATTTTTTTTTTGCCCCTATATCAAAATAGCAGACTTCTTTCTTGGACCTGAATGAAAAATCAAGCCCATCATTTTTCTGTGGGTTTTTATAGTATGTATAATATCCCTCAATTAACCATTGTGATCAAAATAAGTCAAGGTAAATAGCAGACAGTAGGTTCTATTGACAAGGGCAATCACAAGGTTACAGTTTTGTAGCAGGCGTGGATTGTATAGATAGATCATTCATAAAATAAATCAAATTGGAAGATAACCAATTAAGCTTTATAAGAAGATATTAAAGTACTGTGCTGCTGTAAGAAAGTACATCAAATTGCTTTTTTTATTCAGTATGTCAGTTGAAATACGGTCACTATTCTTGGAACTTGTTCTCTTTGTAAAATTCAACATGGATCTTTTATTCCTGATATTTGGCTTCTTTCCAGGCATGTGTCTAGTGAAGTATCTTGAATTACAAGCTAATAATGGCTACTTTTAATAGATTTCTAGGTTTTAGAACCATTTCTTTCCTTCCTTCTATTCTTCTATTCTTCCTTTCTCTCTTCTTTGCAAATAAGACAGGTTCTAATGTTTGCATACATTTAAAACGAGGAATTTTACAACATACTGAGGTGGGAACCATAGAATGAAAATCACAGAAAAGGCTGGGGTATATATGAATTGTCTGAATTGTTTTTAATAAATAATAATGTACAATTTCATTAACTCTCAACTTTATAGTAATTACCTATCAAATCACTACCATAGTTCAAAACTGTAAACACACTTTATTTATTTAAAATTAATGTTTGAGACTATACTAAAGGAAATTGACAAATTACATATGAAAAAACTGGAATATATTTTCTTTTTTTAATACAGCATTCCTATACCATAATTATTTTTAAGGTCTGCTTTTCCAATAATACTGTCACTTAAATCAACAAAAACAAATGATTATTTTTAGTGTGCATTCTTGCCTTTTAGTTAAATATTTTAATTATATAAGGATTTGCTAAAAAAATTACATTCCCTATATTTTATTCAGGCATCAAATGAATTAGGAAAATTTTAGTCAGCACCAGATCTTCTTATTAGAAACAGTACAGTTTGAAAACCTCGATAGTTTCTTTTGAAAGTTTTGACAATAAGTGGATTTAAAGCTGGCAAACATAGTCTCTTACAAGAAAAAAGCTACACCCATCTCTCAGGTTTGCTTTCCTTTTGGCCATGTAGAAAATACAAAAGAAATAAAAATCAGCCAGTACACCAAAACAAACCTACAAACAACAAAACAAAAAGATAAACCCCCTGTCAAGGTTATGTAAATAATATTCCTTTTATTTTTCTAATTTATTTGTCATGTTAGTTTATTATTGCCAAATTTATCCTCTGGCAACTAAATATAGATGATGTCTCAATTTTCATTACAAACTGCCTCCTTCTGGAAAAGGAAAACAGCAGCATTCACAGAATACATGTCTAAACTTAAGGTTTGATGATTTTAGAGAGTCTTGTTATTTACTAGGCATTGGGTACAATGTACTCAATACATTTTTGTACCAATGAGGCATAAAAATCTGTGTTTTATTTGATAAATATATTTGATCTATAACTTCAGATAAGATCTCTCTATAGAAGAAAAAAACTAATGCTTGCATTAATCTTGCCAGAAAAGTTATTTCTACTAAAATAGTAAAAATAAGAAATTATCTTACTAGAAAACAGAGATTTCTTTCCAACTTTTTTATTCAATTTAAAGCAGATGTCCAGACTCACATCTATAATCCCAGCACTTTAGGAAGCCTAGGTGGGAGAATTGCTTGAGGCCAGGAGTTCAAAACCAGCCTGGATAACAAAGCGAGAGATGGTCTCTACAAAAAATAAAATGAAATAAATTAGCCAGGCATAGTGGCACGTGGCTGTAGTCCCAGATACTCTAGAGGCTGAGGCAGGAGGATCCTCTGAGTTCAGGAGTTTGAGGCTGCAGTGAACTATGATATGATCGCACCACTGTACTCCAGCCTGGGCAACAGAGGGACACCCTGTTCTCTAAAGAAAAATAGTGGAAACATTAAATTAAAGGAAATAACAACTATGGATGCACACATGGAAGTATTTCTGTGTATTTAATGAAGACTATGTGTATATATATCTAAGACTATATATATGTATACACACACACATACACACATACTATATATCTGCATATGTATGTATTATTTTCCCAGAGAAAGAGTATGTCTATATATATAGACATACACACACATATTATATGTATACACACATATATAATATATAAAAGTGCATATATAATATATAATATGTGTGTATATTTGTGTGTGTGTATATATATATTTAGACATACTCTTTCATTATAGTCTCCTTTCCCAGAGAAAGAGTATGTTTTTATATATATATTTATATATATTATATATACACACACACATTTTATATATATACACACACACACATTATATATCTGCACATACTGTTTCTCTGGGAGAGGAGACTATAATGAATGTACTTAAAGAGCTATTTTGACTTATTTTTCACATAAATTTTATGTGTTTATTGTATATTTTACAGTTGTCTGTAATATAAGACAAGGGAGGGACCCATCTTGGAGACAGGGATGGAATAATTCTAGCATTCTGTAATTTACATATAGAATAGCTGAGGTTTAAAAAACGTTCCTGTCACATAGAATTCCATTCTGTTACATTGGCATTCATGTTATTTATAGCTTCCTGTAAGTGGAACATTTTTTTTTCTTCCTGGGGATTTCCAGCTTAGGCTATGATTTGCAGCTAATTATCTCAGGGATTTTAGCTAATATTTGTAAAGAAACCATACAGCAGTGAAAACTTTATGAAGACTTTTGAATAAAATAGACAAATAATTATGATTTGGGGGATAGTAAATTTATTTTCAGTACTAAAGTACTAATGTAGGGTAAACTCATTTAGAATCCTGATTTACACAGAAGTTTGAATTGCTATAGAAAAAAAAGGAAGTGGCCTATTTAAATTATACAGCAAAAATCTACCCAGAGGGGTCAGGGAAACAGAAAAGAAATAACATAATTATAAAAATGCTTGGAATGCTGCCATTAAAGAATGAACTATATATATTTAATGTCATAATCATAAAAAATGAGACATTTAATGATAAAATATACTTGACTTATTGAAAAAGTCACCTGAAAAGGCTTATACCCATGTATTTTGAAATTGTTTCTATAGCTACTCTATTATAAGCAGTTTGCATGACACCGATTGAGATTTTAGGTAGGAAAGAAAGACAGGAATGTGCAAGATGACAAAAGAAGAGAAGTGGAGAGGAGGGTGGGACAGTACTGGACCGAACTGAACAGAAAGCAAGGGAAGAGAAAGCACAACTACACATAAGCCAGTTAGAGAATAACACCTTTATTTTGCAATTCCACATCGATTTTTATCTTAACAATAACTGTTATGCTTAAAATATTAAATGAGAATACATTGTTTTCTGTCCCTTACCCACGATGTAGAGAAAGTTATAAGACTTGAGTTATATAACGTATTCCATAAAATTAGTAATGTACTTTTCTTAAATGATATCACAGGCAAACGATCTTTTAGAACTGGAGTATCATTTAGTTTTTTGATAAATGTACCTTTACAGAGGCCTCTCCAGCCACTCATTCACTTTCTCTCACCTGATTTTAAGTTCCTGCACAGGATTTACCCCTAAATGGCAAATACTTGTGTATTTATTTGTTTGTTTCTTATATATGTCTCAGTTCTAGAATATAAGCTAATGTGAGAGGAGAGAAATTCTCTTACATGCACATCAAAGGCAATCAATATTTATTAGATGAATGGATACATAAATATATTTTAATGTGATGAAGTTCCTTTTCAATGAAACTGTGTTTTTCCATATCATCAATGATAATATCTTGTCACCAAAAGTTAACCTGAATATATGTCAGTGGCTGACCCTCCAGACTTGACAATGAGAAAGTTCCTTTAAGTTTCATTCTTGTTGTTTCTCATAATGGAAACAACTCTACTTCATGCCCTTGTCTTTTTCTGTCAGAAAATCAGAATGCATAAACTCAGCAAACTACTAGTTGCTTTATTGTGCAAATAAATCCAATCCACATTGCACTTTATGATGAAATGCCAAGTCCATGACAGTTATATAATATATCCTTACAGAGGTGTACTGTGAATACCCACGTGATGATTCCCAGTGTGTTTTGTAGGTTTTGTTGACATAGTAAGTAAGATATGTCTGTCAAATGGAAACATATAACACAATCCATGGAACACTTTGTCCCTATCAATCAAGAATTGCCATGAAAATACATATATAGAAATCATATTTTACAAGCGTGACATGTTAAATTCTTGCACCTCCATTAAGGTCCAGTACAAATTCCGACTCTTTTAATGATTCTTCTAAAATCTCACACTACCCAGAATCTGTCTCCGAACTCCCTCATAAGCCTTTACTCATGTCTGCATTATGTCATTTAACACATTCCTTTCTAGAAGAGGAAAACTATTAGTATATTGGTCTTTAATATATAACTCTATATCATAAAGTCTTCAAAGGTAGTGACAGTGTTTGTTTTCTTTTCTCTTTCCAAACTACCCAGCATAATGCCTTATTCATAAGAGAATCTTTAGAAATATTAATTATAGATCACTTATGTAAGTACTGACTTTAGTTAACACATAAAATGTCAATATCTAATTTAAATTTATTTTGAAATTAAATGTATTAGTTATGTTCATATGTAAACTCTTTCAGTTTCACAGATTAATTTTATGGTATGGTTACCAAGATACGTAGCTTCTGGTGACAGAGAAGATAGGCCTGGAATGGTGGATGGGTTTAATATAATTCATTTTATTTTATGCAACTAAATTACTCCAGGACAACATTCCACCTGCCAAATTTAACCAACTATTACAAAAATGTAGTGAAATGGTTTCTCAATGTCCAAGGACATTAAAGTAACAGCTATTAATGACCAGTGTTCAGGTTCTTTGTACTTTTTCAAGTAAATGTGTAAAACATGTTTAAATTTCCAAATGACCCCATGAAAATATACATTTGTATATCTGTAATTGATAATGCAATATCTATACATTCACAATTATTAGATTACAAGGACCTTATGGATCTTTATAATCACTTTCTGGGTGGAGTAAGAAACAGGTTTTGAACATTGTTTTAGGTGCTTTTGAATAATTTCTTCAGATAATTTGACTCCTGATAATTTTAGAAGCATATAATTTATTACATGAGCTTGCTAAGCAAGTAACTGAAAAACACAGATTTTTTTTTTTTTTTTTTTTTTTTTTTTGGCAGAACACCACTATTGCTTTTATTAGACAAGAGGGGGAAAGGCCATCATCTAAACCAATGATTCAGCCATAGATTGTGCATTGAGCAACTCCAGGGGACACTACTTACAAAGGCTACAATGGGATTGGTGCTCTTGGATCCCTGGAATTCAGTAGTATCCATAGGAAGTAGGAGGTTATCACAAGCAATGTTATAGTAAGATAGGTAGTATTTGTTACGGAAATAATAATTCTGTGGTCTGTTTGTATAAAATTAAATGAACAAAATAACCCTGGAATCCCTTTGTAGGATAATTTCATTGAAAAGACTCTTACATGAACTGTCTCAATACAGTGTCTCAAAGCAAATAATTGAGTATAAGGGCTATTGTGTGTGGAGTGTGTGTACGTGTGTGTGTGCTGGGTGTGTGTGTGTGTGCTGGGTGTATGTGCATATGTGTGTGTGCTGGATGTATGTGCTGAGTGTGTGTGTGCCTATGTGTGTGTGCGCCTATGTGTGTGTGCTGGGTGTGTGTGAGTGTGCTGGGTGTGTGTGTGTTTGTGTGTGTGTGTGCACGACAGAGAGAGTTGTGTATTCTTCTTCTTTACAGCATTGAGGTCTTCTGGACTATGTGTGACAGGAAGATTTATTTAATTTATGTGAAAAACCATTTAAGAGAAGCGTTAGCAATGTTGCCAGTGGTGTCAGAGAAGCACAACCCGTTAGCCAACTGTAAAAGCTGCCCAGGAAGCAGTTATTATGCACCTTTATTTACCTTCTAGGCATAGTCTGAATCTTACTATCTTCCAAATGTCTACTTTTAATTCTATCTTTTGGATTGGACTTAACATAAGACATAATTTATGGGACTAATCCAAAGTTGAATTAAGTAATAGTTATTCTTATTTTAAAAAAATAATTTAGATCCACTTGATGCACGGCATTGTGATGAGGGCTACATTGTATGCTCAATAAGAGCAAGGACTTTGTTAGCTGTTTTCATTCATATATACACTGGTCCCATAGAGATGGGAGGATCTAAACAGCTCCCTGCACATAATGCCTAACAGGCTTTCAGAATCACTTAGTGACCGAATGAAGACACCCAGAGTAGAAGAAATTAAGTAGAACAATCTTTCATTTAATAAAGTTTCTGATATGAAGATTCATTTGACACACACATGTATAGATATGCGTATGCACACGAACCTACATACACACTATCACTACCACCCAAAAGCAACAATAATGATTGTATAATGAAAGCAGTGTCATCTACTTGATTGGCTGTTGTAGTGAAAACAATACAGAGAGGAAAAAAATAAAATAAAATTAATACTTAGCTCAAGGCTAGGATAAATAAAGAACTCTTTTTAGACTTGAGGGTACGTTGATTTTATCTTTGAATATAGATACAATGATGATCAATAGATAAGAGGCTTGTAATTATGGCAGCATGCAAGTGGCATTACTAATACAGGATTTTTTTTTTTTTTCCTGAAAACGAATATAATGATGTGTGTACCCAATAATGTTAAAGCAATAAAACTTTCCACTTACCTGAGTAACTCAAATACATTTTCAGTCTTGTTTTAATTATAAATTAGACAGTTTTAATAATCCCCAGATTTGTAACATCAAAGTGTGAAACTTTATTTTTCAAACTTTTGGCATTTTTCAATCTTATGAATATTTGGAAATCTTAATTAACTTAGTGAAAAGGCTGAAAAAGAAGATTATCATCGTGTGGTGATTGACAGGATAATGAAAATTTTCTTCTGCAAAATTCTGATATATTTAGTCTGACTTGAGTTTCTCCCTATATCGTTACTTATCTCATTTTTATTTTTAGTTCGGCTGAATCACTAAAAGGAAATATTCACCAATGTAACTTGGAGAGAAATATTCTGATCAAAAAACCACGATCTTTGAACCTAGTCAAATTTTAAGTAGAAGTGAACTACATCTATCTAAGACAACATTCTTGATTCCTTTAAACCTTTTCCTCTCTTACTAGCAGTATCCTTAAACTTTAACTTACCTGGCATGTACCTCTCTCTATATCAACATCTTTCAATTCAGGACCTATATATGATATCTAGCTTTCTCTTTCCTTGGTTTGATCATTTTTCAATCCTAAAATAAAAGCAAAGCCTTGAAGCTATTCCCATTTTATTCTGCATTCCTGTAAGATTTGAGATAAAGTTTTTCTACGTCGTGTATATTTTGGTGGAATAAGAAAATTGAGCCCAAATCTGCAACCACCTGGTATTCTAAATCCACTGATAATTTGCAGCATCTCATTTGTAATACCTGACAGAAATTGAGGCAGCTGTTTGCTTATGTATTTGTTTTTACAAGTTGCTTCTCCAACCATGATTTTCTATTTCCTAGCAAGTTCATAAAGAGACCAGAATACACTTTTGAAAATAAGATCCTTACATATTAAAAATTCAGAAAATGGCCAAAAGATATAAGGAAACGAAGTATCTCTAGTCTTGATTTTTCACCACGTAACTAATAAAAGTGAAAATATAGGTATGGTATACAGTGTCATTAAAGCTTAAGATAAATAGGCACTTTGATTTATACTTGGTGAGAGTGTATATATCTGAACAACTTTTATTGGAGTAGGTCAGAAATATGTATCACAGGTAAACTGTATATGACTATTGACTCAACATTCCATTTTGAGGAATTGATGCTAAGAGGGGAATTAGTACTCGAAATGTATGTATATAAATGTCCATTACACCATTGTAGGTAACTGCAAAGAAAACAAAAAAAGATAAATGTCTATATATATATATGTGGGCATTGTTAAATTATGATATATTTATAAAATTAAATATATAGACTTAAAATGATTTGCTAGAGTTATATTTATTAACATAACGGGTTTTCAAAAATTAAAAAGCATGATCGCATTTCATTTATTTAGTAAAAATGTGAATTACATTTTACCTTGCATGAGGCCACATGTCTGGGCCAGGGGATACAATGATAATCCCACAGAAATAGGATTCCTGGCCAGGTGTGGTGGCTCATGCCTATAATCTCAGCACTTTGGGAGGCCGAGGCGAGTTGATCATCTGAGGTCAAGAGTTTGAGATCAACATGGTAAAACCCCGTCTTTACTAAAAATACAAAAAATTATCCAGGTGTGGTGGTGGACGCCTGTAATCCCAGTTACTCGGGAGGCTGAGGCAGGCTTTAACCCAGGAGGCAGAGGTTGCAGTAAGCCCAGATTTCGCCATTGCACTCCAGCCTGGGCGACAGAGCAAGATTCCGTCAAAAGAAAAAAAATAAATAAATAGGATTTCTGCGTTTGTGGAGCCCACAGTTAACTAGAGGAGAGGAACCATTCATTAAAGACACATATACGCACATGCTCAGACATGCACATGCATACACACACACACAGGTACGCATGTAATAACATAAGAGGAGAATTCTGTTAGCTGCCTGGAAGAATAGTACCTGGTATGCTAGGAGTGGGGAGCTGGCGATATTGTTTTGATGAGAGAAGCAAAGAAGGTGGAGGTCTTTACAAGCAGAAGTAAAATGTTTCATTTTGAAAACAATTTTGCAAACAAAATGAAATAGCTTGTTATTAAAATAGAAATAACCCTGGCCTGATATTAACAAAAAAACAGAAAAGTAAATGTATCCATGTGTAAAAACTAAAACGGACCCCTAGTCCCATTGATCTTGGGCACCCCATAGAAACAAACAAAAACTAACCTAATTTCTGATCTCTATTTCCATTTCAACGTTGTAAAAGCTGAGGATCAACATACACAGTGGCATTCCTCAGAAAATCCCAACACAGGTCAGAATGAATGGAAACTCTTAGCGAGAATTCTATCATGCAGTGACTATAAATTCTTTAGAAGTAAAAAGCATTTTCCTTTTATTATTTGGATTTTATTTCAAGGTGTGTGAGATTCCCTCCACTCTCTCTTTCGCGCGTGCGCGTGCAAGTGCACTCTTGCTCTGTGTATGTGTGTGTGTTTGTGTGTGTGTGTGTGTGTGTCTGATATGAGTACTTAAGAGACACCGGATATTAAAACAGCTAAAGTGTAGGCAAATCAAGTTCTAATTCACAACTGAACTGTAAACTTCGGAGTCACTGCGGTTGTTAAGCCCTCTTAAGCTCTTCTCTGATATCCAGTGCTGGCTTCCAGAACAAAGAAAACAATTAAAAGGCAAGAAAAAAAATACTTCAGCACATGTGTGCAGAAGGGTGTGGATTCAGAAACTAAACTCTTTGTCTTCTATAAAGTGGCACAAGCTATAACACCCCAGCAATCTTAGTTTAGTAAATTAACAGTAGGATTCTCTCTGCTTTAATTCAAATGCAATTCAGGCCTAATTACTACTGTTCACAGCACACTAGCCATTTGTTTGAGTAATGCAGGGCTGTATATATTCCCACTGTGAAATCCATGTTTGATTAGGATTCACATTGATTTCTACCCACTGATGGTGTGCAAAGATTCTCATCCAAATTGATTTTTTTTTCTCCTCCTCCCTTTTCTTTATTTTGCCTTCTGAATGGTAGAACTCAAGAAGATATTTGTGTGCATTGGAAGAAAATATTTTCTATGTTTACATTCGAAAATAAGAATAACACATTATGAAAATATTCTAAGAAATATATGGGCCAACGAATGTTTCATACATGTTTAGTCAGTTTATAAGATAAAACTGTGCATGGGAAAAGAAAACATAAGTCTTGATTAAATTTGACAGTTTTGCTGATTAAGTCATGGGCTAAGGGTCTCCAATGGCACTAGGCCCAGAGAATTAGATGTCATTACCTCTAATTCATTAAGACACTTTCAATTGTTATCCCAAGTGGTCTCACATAGCCCCTAGGGAAATGTATGTTACAACTACCAGAAACTGGATTCATCACCACACTAACAAAAATCCTTCATTTCCCCATTTCTCTTTCAGACATTCTATGGAGGAATTGTCTCTAACCAACATGGGCTAGAAAGAAACTAATCAAATGAAAGGACTATATTTCTTTGAAAAAGGCAGGTCTGACCTTTTGTATGGTCTGACCTTTTGTATGGTCAGAAATATGCTAACTGTTGTAATCAAGAGCCCCAGAATTTTAGTGCTTTAACCCAACATACATCGCCTGTTTGCTTATATAATTCAGTATGGGTGTCCTGGGGGTGGCATTCTGTGGGACTCAGAGACCCAGATTCCTTACATCTTGTAATTCCAGCCTCTCCTAAGACCTTGGAGTGTTTTCTGTTCCTCAATGAGATAAGGAACAGGAAGTGCAGCACCAATTGTTTTTTTAATGGATCAGACTTGGGAGTGGCACACTTCTCCAGGTTCAGAGACATAAGTATCTCTAATTTTAAGGAAGGTGGGCAAATATGATCTTATCTAGAGACCTGGAAGGGGGAAAAGATGGTTGAATGAGCATCTAGTGAGTTGCCATGACAGAAGAAAATTCACTGAGGAAGTTATTTTCTTTTGGAAATAAAGAGATACAAAATAAAAACAAAACAGCAGCGTTCATCTTGGTGAAGTTTATCTTTAGTTTTGAAATGATAAGGTGAATGTACCTTTGGTGAGGTTAGGAAACTTAACACAGCTTATTTTGCTTAATTGATGTCCTAGGGAGAATTATTGTCATTGAAATATGTGAACTAAAGAACATTTCCTTTGAGTTACCTTTTAAGGAAGTCAGTGTTTAAACTGCAAAGGCTTCTTAATAGTTAATAGTAATGAGTGTTGATTTTCTGTAGCAGTAGACTCTGTTTGCAACAGATTGTATGAGAGTGCCCTTTGGGGATTAATAATACTTTTTTAAATTCTCGTGTGTTTAACGTGGAAAACAACTCCTAGGTTTATTGATAAAGGTATTCTTAGCACCATGGAGATTTTGTGATTTTGCACAGTTGATGATGATTATTTCTAATGGTAGAGTAAGTAATGACTTTAAAAATGCACACTATAAGCTTGAAAATTCCTAGTGCTTAGTTTTATTGTACATAATTTTGCTTACTGTATCATTAAATCCATTTAGGTAATGAAGCAAAACATTTTCTGAAGCTTGGTGGGAAAGTAAAAGAAATACATTAAGAATAATGCATGACTGAATATTTTGTATGTTTCTTATATGTTTGTTTGAAACGTACTCTTGGATCAGAGATAGAGCACATAAATGTTGAAAAGAGATTTTAACCCAGATATTTCAAGCGTAAATCAGATTTATCATCAGGACAGGTGAGGAGAATGTTTGAACCTTCCTCCATTCCTACTTTCAGTTTTTCCATAGAAAAAACGTATGAATACCGAATTTGTCTGTATTTTGATAACTGTTGATTGAAAACTATTATGAGTAGGCTATCAGGTTAGAGAAATACAGACTTGAGTCAAACTTGGCCCTTGTCTTTCAAAAAGCTTACACATAGGGGTAGAAATCATGACTAAGTGCCATAAACTGCTGCGTAAGGTAGAATACGGTGAGTGTGATAAGAAAAATGAAAATAAAATAGGCCAACAGTTAAGATGAAGGAAAAGCATGGGGAAAGATAAAGGAGAAGCAGGAAATGGAAGTAACATAATCAGGTTAATTATGCCAACTATCTTTGCTCAGAACAAGTGGCTTGTGTTCATAGGTAAAGGAAATGAGAGAGAAACTGGCAAATGTTTGCAATGAACATTGAAACAAAACTTACAACATGTTAATATTGGCACTTCTGCATTTAAGGAGACAGTGGGTTAGGCAGTGAGGTCAAGGTTTAAAAGCAGAGCATTTAATTGGCAAAGCTGATGTGGGATGAAAAAGTACACTCTTTGACTATCCCATTCAGACATGATTATTGGCAACACCAGAATCGCAGTTTGCATGGGAGCTGGGTGTGGTTTAAAGTGGTCTGGAGGTTGTAAAAATAGACTATGGCACTCAGATGAGGCTCCTGCATGTATTTTATATTTCACTATCCCTATTCTTGTCTTGGCATCTAAACCTTCCTCTTCTAAAAGAATCGCTGGGAAGAACAACAATTTTATAGTCAGACAGACCTGAATCAAATTCCTGCTCTGTCTCTAATTTAGCAGTATAATTTCAACATTTCTTTTTTTAAACCTAAAATTACCTGAAATAAAACTGAGGAGAATTCCTCATTTGCAGGACTATTGTTAGGAGTAAGCAAAATAATATGTGTGCGCAGGTAAGAACCTAAAACAACATAAGCACAATAGTGATCTGGTGTGTCTATTCATTTCATTGCTCGTCTACTTTCATGTAAGGGTCAATTTTTCCCTCCTTTTTTCTATTCCTCCTTCCTTCCTTTTAAAAATTTTATTTTAGAATTACAGAAGAATGACTATACATAAAAGCGATGCTACAGGATTTCTCCACCTTACATTACATTATAGCAAAGAAAGACTGAATACAAAACAAAGCTCCTAGAAGTCATACTCAGGATTTAGGAGGAGTTGAATACAGAAGGAATGTTCAGAGACATGTAAAAGAGAGAGTGTTCTAAACCCAGCAAGGACAAAGTAGTAGAACTCAAGGTCAGGGAATGTAATAAGCCACAACATAAAAGAAGCACTGTCAGAGGCTTTGGAGACCTTGATGTCCATTTGGGTGGAATCAGGGATTGATGCTTGTCAGTAAGAAGAGCTTTAAAACTTTGAAATGCTAGTTTCTGTGATGTGGATGGGCAGTCACGGGTTTGAAGAGACTTCTGTGTTTGAGGAAAGATATACTGCAGAAAAGTGGAGTGGGATAGAGAACTGTGGAGAATAATATTTGAAAAATATGCTCTCTTTTCACAGTACTCAACTAATCACTGAATGAAACATAATTTCCTTTAATACTTGAAAAAACCTCCAGGGTAGATATAATTCACATTTTACTTTCCTTTTCTCAGTTCAGTTTTTATTCCTGTTAAAAACTGAGATACTAATATCTGTTTAATAGGAGAATTGAAAAAATTACAGGTTACTATGCAATGTACCTGGTTCAGTGCCAGAAATACGTTAGGCTCTCCTTAGTAATGGTAGCTGTTACAATTATTCTTATCATTTCTATTTACGATATACAGAACTTGAAGCTCAAGAAAATTTTATAATTCTAGATTATGACATAAATAAACATTACAATCAGTACCATAATGTTTGTGTATAATACTAAAGATAGATATATTCTTTCCAATTTATCACATTTATTTTTCACTTCCCAGACTTTCTCAAAGCATTTTTTCTTTGAAACTACACACTATAGCAATATTATTCAGAGAAACAATGTGTGATTTTACTTATAATTACTAAAGAAATTCTCATAGGAACCTGGGCTTTCTGTTATTTTTTAAAATTTGTTTTTTATTTTATTTAATTATTTATTTATTTTGAGACAGAGTCTCACTCTGTTGCCTAGGCTTGAGTACAGTGGTGCGATCTCCGCTCACTGCAACCTCGGCCTCCCGGGTTCCAAGCAATTCTCCTGCCTCAGCCTCTGGAGTATCTGGGATTACAGGAGCGCACCATCATGTCCGGCTAATTTTTGCATTTTTAGTAGAAACAGGGTTTCACCGTGTTGGTTACGGTGGTCTCGAACTCCTGACCTCAGTTGACCCACCTGCCTTGGCCTCCCAAAGTGCTGGGATTACAGGCGTGAGCCACTGCGCCCGGTCTGTGTGACTTTTTAAATGTTTAAAAGTTATACAATAAATAACCTTATGGAGAAATCGTGATCCTGTTTATGGTGCTGGTAATATTCGTTGTTTTTTTAGCTGGTGTAATGAAATGCACAATTCTGTGTCATTTTCTCTCAAGAGGTATCCAAGAAAAGGAAAGGTTGACATACATTTTTCAGTATTTTCAGAGAAATTGTCTCACATATAGGACATGTTGAATTTAACATCTTGCATAGCATCTGCCCTTAATTTTCAGCTATGAAAAGCTAAATGAAATGGCTATTAGTATACAAACAGCATTAGGAGAGTGACTTGTTTCTTAATGTAGTTCTTCTAATAATTGGAAGAAATCCCAACTCTGGCAGAGTGGAAGTATTTGGAGGATTCTTTCCTTTTCTTTTCTTGTTGTTCAGCTGAAATGTTTTGATCCCACTTAACAAGGATTCAGTCTTGCGTTGTTCTTTAAGTACCAAGGAGATATATGAGATTGTTTTGAAGTAGATGATTTATTTTCTAATTATCATAGGTAGTTAACAGATGCATGAAGAAAGAAATGCTTCCACTTGCCTATTATTTACTAGAAAATTAATCTAAAGCCTATCTTTTCGCACTATAATATTCATCCTCAATCATGCATTTTAAGTGTTTCTTGTTCTTTCCCAAATACATCAAGAACCAGTTTCTCCATTATTTCCGAGATTCCAAGCCCAGTGATTTTTAATTAAGATTGCGTTTTGCAAGTCCAGTCTTTACACATGTAAAACTTACAGAATATACTTTACGGCACCCTCTGAAAGTATGAATATAACAAAAATCCTTTCTCTACTAAAATGTTTGTGGAAAATACTGGAAGTTTTCAGGACATATAGACTAAAAAAGTAACAATGCTTAACATACAAGACTCAAACGTTCTTAGACAACCACTTGTAGGTATACATGTTTTTTGAATTTCACATAGCTATAATTACTAGTATGTGTCAAACAATTACCATGCACTGTTACATGCCATGTCTTACACTGCCATTATGGAGAAATTCCAAGTAACATTGAGGTCACATTGACTTTGGTACAACCAAGATGTTTGCCAGCATTCGACTCTTATCAATAACTCATTAACCTTCTTACATTTTCTCCCTTTATGCCCACTAATCTATGAAATTTTTCCTGAGTTCCTTCCAATTCTAGACATTTTATTTGAATTATCTTTCCAAGTACAGTGTCATTTGCCTCTATTTTTTGTGCCACAAGTTGTACCTTTGATGTATTTAAATTTAAACTTTGCATTTTAATGTGGAAGTAGCAAGGATTTCTGAGGCTATGATCTGATCGACAACAGCCAGGCTAGCAGCAAGAGAAGTTGAGATAACAACAGTGGGCCTACCGAAATGAGCATACTGTTACAACACGTGTTCCTAGTTTTATGAACATATTATGGAGCTGACAGATGCTATGATAAATTTGTATAAAGATATTGTCTGCAGCATAATTTTTATGTATTCCCTTTAGAGCTGAAAGTGTATGTGTCTGTGAGCAAATATGTATTAGCATACATGCTTTCATGCCTGCCTCATTTTCTTTCCTTGGGACACAACATTCTGCCACCTTGGCTTCCCATAGAATTAAAAGTTCCTACAAATTACTGATAATTGTAACACCTCTTATTTTTGCCATAAAAAAATATGTTGCACTATTTGGCTTTCCTTTAGGGGGAAGAAAAACACAAGCATGCACACACACACATAGACACACATACACACCGTGGACTCATGTTCTAAGAGCATGGCCTAATGGTGCATGACTACCACATTAAAAGAAATGCGTTCAGTGATGTCACAAAGCTGATTGCCTCAGTTGATCTATAATTTGGTTCATTAATAAAAGTCAGCTTATTGGTAGTATTCTTGCAAAGGCTTCAAATTATTTCATTTTAAGTAAAAATTGGAGTAAGATGCTAACATCTATTTCTAAACCTTTAAAAATACTAATCTAATGCAATTATAACACTAGAATCCTCTGCTGAAGTCCCACAAATTTTTGTTCATGATTTGCCATAAGGAAACCCAGCCCCAGCTTTGCTGACTAGTAAGATAAATTTATCTTTACCAGACCCAACTCTTTCTGCCATTCTGCTAAGTCTTGGTGGAGAAGCTAAATTAATCCCCCCAAGGACTTTTTAAATTGCCAGCTAAACTTTCTTGGAACCTTGTCACAAATAGGCATTATGTTCTTTGTGAGAAAAATTTTGCTCTGCATTCAATCAAACACCTTAGTTGTTTGCTTGATACAGAACCCTTCACTAATCTTTAAAATATTCTACATTATTCAGTTTAAAACTCCTACATTCACATGTATGTGTTATATATGTGTATGTATGTTCTTTTCTTTTCTTTTCTTTTATTTTATTTTATTTTATTTTATTTGAGACGGAGTCTAGCTCTGTCACCAGGCTGGAGTGCAGTGGTGCAATCTTGGCTCACTGCAACCTCCGCCTCCCCAGTTCAAGCGATTCTCCTGCCTCAGCCTCCGGAGTAGCTGGGATTACAGGCGTGTGCCACCACACCCAGCTAATTTTTGTATTTTAGTAGAGATGGGGTTTCATCATGTTGGCCAGGATTGCTTCGATCTCCTGACCTTGTGTTCTGCCCACCTTGGCCTCCTAAAGTGCTGGGATTACAGGTGTGAGCCACTGCACCCAGCCTATATGTTCACTTATATATGCATAATATTTATATATGCTTTCTTATATACAAGTATATTTGACATTAAAATGAATTACTAAAAGCGATTATGTCTCTGATTGTTGGTTCCCTTGAAATTACTGTATGTAACATTTCCATGTGAACTAACCTGCTTTGTATCAATCCTGCTTATCCTTTATTGGTATTTTATCAACTTGATTTAATTTAACTGTAGAAATGCTTCAGTTTCCTGTGGAAATTAAATTAGCCAATTGAATTTTAGCTGCTGCAACTTTTTTTGTATTTAAATGACTTATTAATGACCATGGTCATTTTGTACCGTTTATAAATTTTATTTTTAATTTTTTTTAATATAAGAGAAATACTCTAGAAAGTATTCTTTGGAAAGCCAAATTATTTATTTTGTATGGTACTGACTGTGAGTAGCCTTAAATAATGTCCACTGACATAGCTATAGTGATATTAGAATATATAAAAAATTATATGATATGCAGTGTTACACACAGGAATATTCCTAGCATAAGAGGATATAAGAGTGTTATTTTATTTAAAATTCCTGGATTTTTTTGTTTCAAAGTTCATGCAGTACACCATACTCAATTTCGGTTATTTAAATGTGAAAATCTTCCTTAAAACAGAATAGAGGAAGTTAAGTGTTTTATTTCGAAATTACCCAAATTGCACTACTTTGGACCATTGAGGTAGGAAGACCTCTTAAGGACAGAAATTTGAGACCAGTCTGGGCAATATAGTGAGACCCTGTCTCTAAAAAGAAAATAAAAAATAAAAAAATTAGCCAGTCATGGTGGTGCACCTGTAGTCCTAGCTACTCTAGAGGTTGAGATGGGTTGAGGCAGGAGGATCGCTTGAGACCAGGAGTTACAGCAAGGTCTTATCACACCACTGCACTCCAGCCTAAGCACCAGAACAAGATCCTGTTTCAAAAAAAAAAAAATTACCCAAACTTTAGGATTAATATTAAAAGTACTGAGGTAACATGTTTTAAATTTAACCTTACATGAGCTACAGTTCTTCATGATGGATAACACATGAGATGACAAACATCGAGAAACATGCTAATCCAAAAAGAATATAAGCTCATTCTAGAATAATTTGAGGCTTTGGGAGATACTATATTTGTGAAAAAAAATAGAAAAACAAGTTATCATGTCATAAAAGTGATTATCCCAGCAATGAGGAGCAACCCCAAACTGGTTATGTGGCTTTGATATATTTTGATGATTGACTATGTCCAGAATAGCTGATTCAGCAGGGCTGAAGAAATGTAGTTTTGGCACAGGTGGCAAGACATTTCATAAACAATGACAAAATTTTATCTCTACCACCTGAAATGTAGCAAATATTAAATATTTCTTTGATTTTGAAAGGCCTTGTTAATCATTTCTTTGATTTTGAAATGCCTTGTTAATTCTTTTTACTGCTAATCATGTGTGCTTTGTGACCAGCATAAAACAGCTACAGCACATTAATGCATCACAAGCAACTGTAACCAAATTAAAGTCCTGTAAGTCCTGTTTTTTGGTGTAGGAGATTCTGTGCTTATTTCACCTAATGTACTTTTAACTAACCATGACAAAAATAGTAGCTTGCTTCTGAAGATGGTGAGTCTCAAACATCAAAACAGAGTCAGAAATGTCCTAGGTGCCCGGACATCTAGAGGAAGGCTCAATAAATGGGAGTCAATGAAGTCTAGAACAAAGTCTTGGATTAGAGTGGGTCTTGAGTGAAGCATGAAAACCAGATATTTGCAGGCACAGCTGAAGGCTTTGAGGGCACATTACTCCAGCATTTTCATGGGAAATAGCGGTGCTATTATAATGATATAGCACTGACAAGTCTTGGCTCGTAGCTCTAGCAAGGAAGTTTATAGAGGATTTCGAAGTCAGACATATTTGGGTTTGCACATTAAATCTGGCACACTCCATTCATATTATATCCTAAATGTAGTGGTCCAGAATTCTAATAAGTGAGTAGAATGCCAGATAAAGAATCGGGGCAACATTTGGAAACTCCAGGCAGGCAGATAGGCCTGATAATGTAGATCTGATATGAAACCCTTAGCTCTGGTCTGGAGTTCAGGCATAGTAAATTTCCTAAGGATCATACACTGGTCTAGGCCTCAGTCTTAGAATGGACCTTGGCAACTCGGTGGGTTCTGAGCATAAAGACAGACAAAGAAAGACTATTGCAGAAGTAGTTTAGAAAACAAAAGAAACCCACTAGACTGGGGGCTGGGTTCTACTAGGTCTTGAAGAAAAGCTCAGTTTTCTAGTGCTGAATGAATTAGCTACTCAAAAGACCCAACGCAGGGCTACTAATTGTGAATTTGTATCTTTGCAGTCATTAGTACTTTTAACAATGACTGAGAGGACAGCCTTTGTCTGGGTGGCACGTGTGTGTGTGTGTGTGTGTATGCATGTGTGTGTGTATGTGTGTATGGGAGTGGTGTTCAGCAGCAAGACTGCCAGTTATATTCACTTGTCCTATAAGGACCCACCCTTGTTGCATCATCTCAGCAATCTCAGCAATCCTTCCTTGTATCCTCAAATTGCTTTTTCTTCTTTAGGGCCAGCTATTTAGTACTAGGATGTTATTCTTCCTCACAAATAATGGAGCCAGACATGTAGTTATTTGCTCAATTACCAATAATAACACAAACTTTTGCATTTAGAAATCCTATGCAAAGATTAGCGAGAGTTAGCTATAGACAAAGAGAGAAAGAAAATGAAAAAGAAGTTGAAGTTTGTTATCCAAATTGTGTCTTCAGGCTAAGAGCCAAGTTACACTTTTATTTACATATAATTTTAATAATGAACAGCATAATTTCATCTTATTTTAAATTATCGGTTCTTAGAAAAGAACAAGTTGAAAAAAAGACTGAAAGTTTTAGTGAATTTCAATTACTTTGGCTTAGCAGCAGTAATTGAAAAGCTAATTTGTTTAGTAATGAACTTTATCTGCAAAAAGAAAAGACAAGACCATTACTGAATTCAACATCAATGACTTACGCTCCAGTTTCAAGCAAAAAAAGACAATAGAACTTGTCTATACCATTCTTCAGATTGGTGAACATTAATCATGTTTTGTTTTTTTAAAAAACTACAAGACAGTTATATAAGTGCAAAGAACATGGTGATGATCATAATTTTGACTATTACAGAATGAATATTTGGTGGTTTCTGAGCAAATAAGAGGTGTAGGGCATTTTCCCAAGAAAGTTTTCTTGAAGATACTGAAGAAGAAAATACATGATCCTAGGTTTCAACCAGTTTCCTTTCTAGTGATGTAGGTAAGATCTGCACAAAAATACATGTAATATAAAGACAAATGGGGTTTTTTGAAGAAGAGTTACAAGTGGTGGTACTATGAGGATGGAAAGATCATATTTGATCTAGGCCTGAAAGGGGAAGGGTGGTTAAGATTTTATCAAGCACATATAAAGTGATTAAACAGTAATTCTCAGTGAGGAGAATTTTTGACATGTCCCCCCCGATCCCCCAAAGGGCATTGGCAATGTCTGGAGACATTTTTGTTTGTCACAACGAGGGTGATGCAACTGACATTTAGTAAGTAGAAGTCAAGGATGCCACTAGACATCCTGCCATCCACAGTACAGCAACAAAGAATGGGCCAACCAAAATTGTCAATACTGTCAATCTTGGAATAAAGAATCATTTCAAGTAGAAGGAAGAATATTCACAAAAGCAAAGCTTGTGTCCTTTGGCAAATTCTGCATGGTCTAGTTTGTCTGAGGTATAGATTATGTGAAAGAGCATAAGATAAGTGAAGGCTGGAAGGATAGTTTATGACCGGATGTGGACAGATTTTGATGTTAGATTAAAGAATTGTATTTTCTTATTTGTTGGTCTTCCCAATACCAACTAATAAAATATTTCACCGAATACAATGCAAATTAAAAGAAAAACAACTTGTATTATTCAATATTATTTCAAACATTCAATGGATTTTGTTCTTTTTAACAATTTCTTTCCATCTCTGTATAAAGAATTAAAAGGGCCTTTGGAAACATATACAACTAACTCTTTAGAAGAATATTCCTATTATCTGCCAGTTTCCTTCAAACTTATTTACAAAGAATGAGAGATCACTTCCTTAGATAAGTACTGGGATTCTTCTAACTTATGCCTTTCATGACTTTTCTCCATTAAATATTTAATTATTTTCAAGGCATTTTCATGATTATTTTAATTACACATAAGTAGTATGTAATATCTGTATGTGGCTAACTCATTTTATTGCTCAATCTCCGAAAGCATCAAGATAAAATATAGAGCTACTTATTTTATTTTCAATTAACTTGTAAAAAAGCTTTAGTATATCTGCCTTAGTAAAATTATTTGTTTATAATTATCTGTATGTGTCAAGCTATGATAAACAACTTCTTAAGATCAGAGAAACTTTTTATCAGATGATACGCCCTTCTTAAACAGTGTGGTCTGTAATTATAGGATTATATTTGTATAAATTATATGCAAGATCATACATCTAGAGAATCCTCATGTGGCTCATATTCTTTTTCAACAGCCAAAATAACTTTTAAGCATGTATAAGATGATTGCATTTAAGAAATAATACATGGCTGGACCTGGTGGCTCACGCCTATAACCCCAGCACTTTGGGAGGCCAAGGTGAGTGGAGACCAAACTGTCCAATATGGCGAGACCTCATCGCTACTAAAAATACAAAAATTAGCTTGGCGTAGTAGCGCATGACTGTAATCTCAGCTACGCAGGAGTCTGAGGCACAAGAATCATGTGAACCCAGGAGGGGAAGGTTTCAGTGAGCCGAGATTGTGCCACTGCACTCCATCTTGGGTGATAGAGTCAAACTTTGTCAAAAAAAAAAAAAAGAAAGAAAGAGACAGAGAGAGAGGGAGAAAGGAAGGGAGGGAAGGAAGGAGGGAGGGAGGGAAAGAATACATGTCATTGTGAGCATTTGATTTTTACAAATAATCAAAATGAGTTATCTTAAAATAAAAATTCAAATCTTGAAACAATCCATTTTCACATGAAATTAGAAGATAAGAATTTTGTCACGAAATGATGTTTTATCTTAGAATCTATTAATGGACAGTTAAGAAATAAGAAATAGATTTTGTTCAGTAACTGTTCCTTTCGTCAAGTCTCTGCCTTTTTTGGTAGTTATCCACATAATAGTGTTTATGACTGTTTTTTGTAATTCCTCTTGCCTCTCCTTTATTAAAGTTTACTTTTGGACAGGAATCATAGGGTGTTGGTAAGCATTCAGCAAATATTTATGGAATGAGTAATTTAAAAGTAATATTATCTGATTTTTTATAAGGCAGTTTCCCAAAAGTACAAAATATGAAATGTAAGGCAACAGTGATGTTAAAGCTTCATGTAAAGCCAATTGAAATGTGCTTTCGTTAGTTCCTTGAAAGTGGACCTCGCGGATTGATATCTTAAACAACATGCTTGCAACATGCTCCATCAATAGGTCCATCAAACTATGCGCAGCAGCCTAACAAATTATAAAATATTGATTGAAATGATAACATGTCTTTTTAAGCTTCACCAGGAAAAAATAGTAAAGTTAAAGAATCTTTACTCAGATAACAGAAGATAGCATTTCAATGCATTGTATTCAAAATAGAAATATAACAAAATGGAGTAAGAAGATGGAGAGAAATATCAGGAGGACTATTTTTGCTGCAGAATTTGCTTCAACATGCTAACTCCAATTGTGTCATGTTATACAACTGGAACCTACATCAGAGCTTCAAAACTTCAATTCAAAAACTCACTTCAAGATATAAAACAAGCTTTTGGCAATGCTTTTTCTTCAACATGGCCCCTTGCTTGCATAGACAGTTTAATCATTGCAGGCATTAGCAAACATCCCCCTTTTAAAATCATTTCTCCACCCAATCCTTTAACTCCCAGTGCTTCCTAAATTTATCACCTCCACTTTCATACTCATTCTTATACTCAGTTGCTACTTTTCTGTAGCTCTTTTTCTTTTATGTTGAAAACTATCTAGGCCGGGTGTGGTGGCTCAAGCCTGTAATCCTAGCGCTTAGAGAGGCCGAGGTGAGCAGATCACCTGAGGTCAGGAGTTCGAGACCAGCCTGGCCAACATGGCAAAATCCCGTCTCTACTAAAAATACAAAAATTAGCCAGGCATGATGGTACACCCTTGTAATCCCAGCTACTTGGGAGGCTGAGGCAGGAAAATTGCTTGAGCCTGGGAGGCAGAGGTTGCAGTGCCTGGAGATCATACCACTGTACTCCAGCCTGGGTGACAGAGTGAGACTCTGTCTCAAAACAAACAAAAGAACAAACAAACAAACAAACAAAAAACAACTATCTGAATTTATCCCATCCAACAAAAACTCAACTTATCCTATCTTGCCACAATAGTCCTCCCTATTAGATTTCTCCTGTCTCCATCTTCTTCCCTTTCATCTTCTATCCCTTCCTTTAATTCTCTACATCGCGTTGGACCTTGGCTTCAGAGGCGTATCAAATGCTTCTCTTCACAGAAAATTACCTTCCCTCATACACCACCTCAAAATCTAAGCCAAGTTACCTAATTTTAAAAGGAAATGATTATTCATTATTAGTAATATATTTTAACAATAATTATCATATAAACAGAAATTGTGTGCATTAAATATTATGGCTTTTGATTTTCAAATTTCATTGTAAATATAGCAGGGGAGATGCTACCTATTCTGAAAATACATTTTTATAATGAGGACAACTAAAGCCTAGCTGCTCAATACTTTTACAAAATTTCAGATAAACATCAGAATTTAGAAATTGTTACTTTAATATTATCTAAGTCTCATTTACCTGCTGGTAATGCTACTCCAGAATGTTTTTAGGGTTGTAAAAATCTATTGTGATTTCATCATTTCCCTGCCCATTGCTTCCACATTTATCCTATAATCTTGCCATCTGTTTCACTGACATGGCAGACCCAGAGGGCAGGGAGCATATCTTATCTGTGAAATGCTGTATGTAAGTGTGGATTCTCTGTCAGCATTTAAAAAATAATAGAACTTCAAATAGGATTGATTTAAGCCTCCCTAGTCAGCAGTTAGTCTTGGTGACATGAATCACTCTTTCAAATGGTAATTTACACCTGTTACCTGCATCCACAGGTTGGAAAATGCTTGCACCTTAATTAATTGCACCCTTGTGATGTGGGAGATTGTATCCTCAACTCTGAGACGAGGAGACTAGGGAATAGAGAATCAACAGCTTTTCTGTTATTTCAAAGAAGAGTTTTGCAGAAGAAAATTAGAATTCAGGTCACTTTTCATTGAATGATCAATGAGGTTCTTTAGGAGTCTGTGCTCTCATGAGAGAAACATGGTGATGGCATCTCTTCCAGTAAGAGATGTACTTGTCCTTAGCTTATGCAGTAGCATCAGTTCAATATGACCTCAGCAAACATCTATTTTATTTTTCTTTTTCCTTTTTTTTTTTTTTTTTTTGGAGACAGAGTCTCACTCTGTTGCCCAGGCTGGTGTGCAGTGGCACAACCTCAGCTCACTGCAACCTCTGCCTCCCGGGTTCAAGCGATTCTCGTGCCTCAGCCTCCTGAGTAGCTGTGTGCCACCACGCCCAGCTAATTTTTATGTTTTTAGTAGAGATGGAGTTTCACCACGTTGGCCAGGCTGGCCTCAAATTCCTGACCTCAAATGATTCACCCACCTCAGCCTCCCAAAGTGCTGGGATTACAGGCTTGAGCCAAAGTGCCCATCCACATCTATGTTTCTTAACATCTATGTTTCTTAACTTTTGCTCTCTGCTTCTGTAGTGACTGATGTCATCCTCAGAGCCAAAGAGCAGGTTGCATGCAAATTACTTTTAGGCAAGCATCACATTACAGCATAATTCCCCAAATGGTAGTGCCACCATGTAATTAAGCTACAACTGGTGACAAGTATCTGACATCAGATAATCATTTAATGGAGGAAAATGGGAGGCAGTTCATTATTTTAAAGCGTGTTTTCTTTAAAGTTCCTTGAGGATGTGGAAGGATTTTCTTGGCATTCAAATGATTTCAAAGTGTTTGTGTGTAATTATTTTTTGGCAGGTTTTAGAAATATATTTGTGATAGTGATAAGTGTTTCCTTGGCAGACATCATTAAATGTTCATGAGACCTGTAAGCGGACTTTCACCTTTGATTTTTCCCTACCAGAGCATATGTTGTTTGGGTTAATATGCTTTTTGTTCCTTAAAGTTGAACAAAATCTTAGGAAGTGCTAAGATAGAAACTTTATAAGGTATTATAAATACGTTTTACACAAAATGTGAAAGGTTTATTGTTATAACAGCTTAATTTGTACTTTGCTAAGTCTTATTTGGTCGTTTTCACTGAACACAGAAACTGATAAATTGTAGTTCTTTTTTTTTTTAATTTTTGAGACAGAGTTTCACTCTGTCGCCCAGGTTGGAGTGCAGTGGTGCTGTCTCAGCTCACTACAACCTTTGCTTCCTGGGTTCAAGCTATTCTCCTGCCTCAGCCTCCTTAGTAGCCAGGATTACAGGTGTGCACCACCACGCCTGGCTAATTTCTGTACTTTTAGTAGAGACAGAGTTTCACCATGTTGGCCAGACTGGTCTCAAACTCCTGAACTCAAGTTTTCTGCCCAAAACTCAGCCTCCCAAAGTGCTGGGATTACAAGTGCAAGCCACCGTGTCCAGCCTGTAGTTCTAGAAGTATAAAGATAATGGTAGATCCCATCTCTAAAAGACTCTGAAACTAACATTTTTACATATTTGTGAGGTCAACTTAGTAAATTACAAAAAAGAAAGTTGAATTAGGGAGTGAACTATAAAATATTCATTCTTTCATCAAAAATATTTGTTGATTATCTATTGTGTGCAAAGGACTATACTGCACTAGTGACATACTCTGTTGTGCTTGTAATTCTAAAGTCAGTATGACTTTGAAAATTCCATACCTGTATTAGTTCATTTTCACATTGCTGATAAAGACATACCAGAGACTGGGCAATTTACTAAAGAAAGAGGTTTAATGGACTCACAGTTCCACATGTCTGGGGAAGCCTCACAATTATAGTGAAAAGTGAAAGGCACATCTCCCATGGCAGCAGACCAGAGAAGAGAACTTGAGCAGGGAAACTCTCCTTTATAAAACCATTATGTCTCATGAGACTTATTCACTGTCACAAGAATAGTGCTCAGAAAGACCCACCCCCATGATTCAATTACCTCCCACCGGGTCCCTCCCATAACACATGGGAATTGTGGGAGCTACAATTCAAGATGAGATTTGGGTGGGGACATAGCCAAACCATACCAATACCTTACTACCATCTTTACCTCTCCAACATCATCTCCTGCATTTTGAGTTAATGTTAATCTTTAATTGTCTCATGTCATTTTCTGCATTTTTCTAACCCCATCTCTGCCCTGTTCTCTATCCTTGAAAACTCTTGCCTGAGCTCCCTGAAATTCAGTTTGTTCATCTGTATATTGGGAATAACAATGTAACCTAACAATTGTGAATTAAACAAATCTATGAAACATTTTGCTTAATTATTAGCATATACTAGTTAAGCAGCGATTACTTGATAATATTTCCATTATTGATATTCAGAGTTCAGCTTAGATATCATGAGCTCTCCTGGAAGGGGATCTCCCTGGGCCCACTACACTGTGTTCATACTTCTATCTGCAAGTCTAGCCATATTCTATGTTACTGTGAACCTAATAATTGATGAGTGCCTTGAGAATATGGGCTATGTGTTATTTCTTCCTGTATTTTCAATGATTAAAATATTCAAAAGTCTCAAGTGTTGGTCAACTAAAGGAGTGAAGAAATGCTCTGGAAAATAGACACATGGCTGATAGTAGTTGGGAATATTTTACCTTCTCCTGATGAAAACGATCATTCTTTTGTATCCATTGCTCTCTTTTCTAAAAGAAATGCTGGTGAATGCACTCTAGAGATGTTTAGCCAGTTCTCACTTCTCCCACCCCTTCCCTGCTGTGAGGCCAGCATTTGTGGTATAGATTTTGCTTTAAATGCTGGAAACCTAGAGGAACTGTTATATCATAATAGTATGGTGAAAGAAGGAGGCAGCAGTTCAAGTAGACAGGTGACAAGTGACAGGTAGATGATGGGTGTTTTCTGGCTGATGATCAGAGTTCATCGACACAGAAAGATAGCAACAAGCAATACTTGGAATTCAGGTAGGCAAGTAGATGGATTCAATAAGGTTTGGCAGCAGATGGTCAGGGCCCAGGCCAAGACTCTGGAGAGCAATCCTGACCTGCAATTCTAGAATTATGGCTAAGGCAGAGATCCTGTTGTCGAAAATAAATTGCACAATATGGAAAAGACATGTATTCTCAAGGGTTTAGCCAAGCTACTTGCTTCTGGGGAAGAGTTCAGAGGAAATGGTTTGATGTCTAGTAGTCTAGATCAGTGTTTAAAATTTATCAGTACCAAAGGAAGGTGGCACATGCTTTGTTTTTCTTAAATACTGTTCTATATGCTTAGTTACTGAAGTTTATGTTAAATTTTATTATAATTATTATTTACATTACTCATGATAAATCAAAACATTTATTGAAATATACTATTAGAATCTTAAAGTGATTAAAACATATATTTCTTCCTTAGAAGGGTAAACTTAAATATAAGCAAAATAAATACAAAGGTATCTGGAGACTATTTGAGATGGAATAAGAAATTATAAAACAGAAAATAGAGTTTACTGCTATCTTATTTTTCATTATAATTTTAATGAATTGTATATCTTCAAAAGATATTATTTTATATTTTTCATTTGTGAATTACATATACATATAATTATACTGTATATATTCTGTGACTTGATTTCCTCATCAGAAATTCTGTTTGTGGGATTAGTCCATGCTGATATGGGTAGCTATAGTTCCCTGATTTTCAGTTTATGTTGTATGTTATTGGAAAATATTGTGATAATTTACTTATCAATTCTTCTATTGATGGACATTAGAATCCTTTCTGGTTCTTTGCTATATTTATCAATGCTCTTACCTACACTTTCTTGCAGCATTCTATGATCTTTGTATTTAAAAGTTCCAGTCCACATAAAACTGCCGTTCAACCTGAGATAAGTTACTCTAAGTCGAAGACTCCTTGTGTGTAACGTAGAAATGACAGCAGTAACTTACCACACAGTGTTTTCAAAGAGTAAATTAGACAGCATATACCAAGTGCTTAAAATAACACCTGCCCGTAAGTGCAAAATAAATATTAGCTATCATTAATAGTATTACTCAAAAGCAATGAAATAATCTCTGGAAGAATTATCAACTCTAAATATCAATAAGAAAAAGCTCACATTTCTGCTCAGTATGGTTTAAAGCACCAAAATCAAAGATTCAATTTGGCATTCTTCTTTAGCATTTTAGAGTTCACTGTACTTTTGTGGCAATGTTAGGATATTTGAATGTCCATCTCAACGGCTTCTACAATCAGATGCAAATATTAAAGCCTCTCTAAAGACTGAAAGCCAGTTGAAGGGTCTTCCTCATTAAGAAGAGGGAACATGTCTTGAAGTAAAATAGCCTGTTGGGTACAGTTTACAGTGTTGTTGTTTTATTTTGTTTTAGAGATGAGGTCTTGCTATGTTGCCCAGGCTGGAGTGTAGTGGCTATTCACAGGCGTGATTGTGGTCCACTACAGCCTTGAATTCCCAGGCTCACATGATCCTCCTTCCTCAGCCTCCCAAGTAGCTGGGACTGCAGGCACACAATGCAACTTTGTCCAGTCACAGTTTATAGTCTTTCTGCCTCTTCTCTACAGTGCCCAATCATAGTTCCCAATAGCCACTGCTCATTAACCCCTATTCTGGTCTCTGGAACAATATAAGAGAATTCCTTGACTCTACATATTCTAACTTTTCTAGAAGAACAACTGAAAGGCTTATGTTTTTTCTAACTGTTATCCTGGTGTATGTATGTATAGGCATGGTTCATAACTGAATGAAAACTCAGCCCTATTTCCTCTTAAAGCTCACAGAGTCAATTATAAGCAACAATATGATGATTATATCTTCAAAGCAAAATAGATAGATTTCATTCATATCAAGCCAATAGACAGAACTGCTAGAGGTTGAAAACTAAGATTGTTCTCCCCTCATGTAGAATCTGCACTCAGTTTAAAGGTTGTGGACTTAGATACAAACCAGTGGCTTTAGAAAGGGGTTGTAAGATGATATGGTGTTGCTTTCTTTATCAGTAGTGCAAATGCCCAGAGCTGAATATGTGTTTTACTTTGTTTAAATAAATCAACTTTATTGAAATAATGTGCATAATTTACATTCAATTAAATGCACAGATTTTTTTCGATGCATACCGCAGTGTGTCTTGACAACTCTATATACCCATGTAACCACCACTCCAATCAGGATATAGAATCTTTCTATCACTTTAGGAAATTTCCTTATGCCTCCTTTGAATCCTCTCTTCTCTTCCCCACTCTTCCCTGACCCACCTGGGCATCACTGCTCTGATGTTTATTACCACCTTTTAGTGCTGACAGTTCTTGAACTTCATATAAATGGAAGCATGCTGATGTAAACTTCATCTGGCTCTTTTTTGCTCAATTAAATGTGCATGGTTTTAATAAAGGGAAAGGATGTTTTTAAATCGATTTTTGCTATAAAATTATATTCACTTAAAATTTGTACACGTACAATGATTTAAATCACCTTAGTTCAAAGTGATATATTGGATCAGTTGAAATAAAGGATAATTGATTTCACTTGGGTATATAGGGCATATTCACCATTAATCAAAAACTAAAAACAGTTCTTGAGTCTAGGCCAGGTTGGCCAAGTAAAAATGAAGCAAAAATTTACTCATTCAGCAGTTCATTAGTTAGACCTTTCCTCATCACCTATTAAACCATCCTCAAAATTTAGTAATGTCCTAAAAATATGAACCATTCGAGTTTAAAAAAGACTATTTTTTAAGACCCATTTTGCCCAGATAAATCCCTTCTGGCATATTTTGTTGGTTTAGAAACTAAAAGTCAAATTAGGGAAGCTACATCATCTGCCAGTTAGTTACTAAAAGTGTTTTCCTGCTTGCCACCATTCAAATGATGTGTGTGTTGAGAGAAAAAAAAAAAAAAAATCTGGACCAGAAAAGCACATGGAGATACAGAGTTGTGGAAAAACATTGAAAAATGTTTGTCCACTTTCTGAGAAAGGAAAAATACAATTGCTTTTTGACAGTGCTGACTTCTGTTTACCAGGGCTTGCATTATAATCTCCATCATTAAAATTCTGTAATACTACACAAATTTGGAACATCGACTCTATAAGGGATTTAGTTTTATGCTTGCTCATCCATTTATGTGAGTCTCAGGATGAAATTCTACTAGTAAGTCTTCCTGAAAGAAGGTGCAATATCCAGTTTCTTCTGAAGTGTTTCTTCTCCTGGGAGCTACCTAGTTCATGGTACTGTCTAACTGCTTTTAGAATTGTTTGCTTGGTTATTATTCTGGGGATATTTTTTGAGTGATGAAAATATTTTAGAATACATTGGTTTAATTTTCAAATACTGGTACTTTATTTTTATTCACCTTGCGTTCTTCTACTTGGTGTATTTTGAAGAGCATGCGCCTTGCTTAGCATGGTGAAATGCAGTCACTGCTAATTATCACGGCTGCAATTTTCAACTTCACAGGTGAAAATCAAACCACAGACTCCTAAGTGCTGGAAGCCATGCAATTCTAAACAAAATCCTGAAGGAGCACGAAACAGACGGCCAGTTAAAGTTGGCTCCCACCTTTCATTGAGCAGTCTTACAAGGAAAAGAATTGCCCCCAACTTGACCATTGTTTCAGTTGGCATTGCTTTGGTAGTTCTTTACATTTTCATTAGGGCAGGACAATTTCCTCTCAAACACGCTGTTGCCATTTGCTTATGTAACGTTTTCATCCAATCAATATGCTTCTTTATGATGAAGATAAAGAAATGCCACCAACTGGCTTGTGCTATTTTTTTTTTTTAAATGCTACTTTATAAAAGTAACTTTTACTATTTCTTAGGAAAAAACAAATGTCATCTAAGGGTCATAAAATAAACCAAGAATTTTAAAAAGTTTTCTGCTCATAGAAGTGAATATTTTTTCCTTCAAGATAGTTGTGTGCAACCGGGGACAAATGGTAGCAATGGGAATAGGAAAGTGAATCAAAAAGGTAATCATGTGCATCCAGGCAGCATTCCCTCTGCAACAAGATACTAGTGTTTCTGATCGACAAAGTAGGCAGTGAGTTAGGGTACTGAGGTTTTCATCAGCTGAGTGTGAAGCCTCAGTAATGTAGAAATGCAGAGCACTCATTCACGTCATTTGAATGAGCATGTCTCAAAGCTTGATTTTTATTCATATATTTGTTTGATCGATTGTCATTTTCTCTCATTCCTGTTTTCTAGATAAGATAGGATAGCAAAGTCAAGCAATGCTTTTCCTTCTAGTCATCAAATCAGAGTAACAGCAGTGAGTCAGATACTCTTGTTATAAAGACCAAGCATATATTTTCTTCCCAGTAGAATTATCCAATCTCTTTTTTATCTTTGCATGCTGTATTAATGACCGTTGGTTACACTGACATGGGGAATGTTTGATTTTTTGATGAATAGTGTTGCAATAATTTATCAAAACTATCATGCCTGTGTGTACAGATGGGTGTAAGTGTGTGTGTGTTCGTGTGTGTGTGTTTTATATTTATGAATCGTTTATGTAGATTGTTTCAAGAAAAGGGAGTCTTGTAAATTAACTCCTAACTTAGTTTCTTTGGGGTCCTGTGCTAAGCATTGGGGAAGGATTAGATATCAAAGTCGAACTCAAAAATTTTACTCTTTAGGGAAAGGCAATTGCACAAAAATAAATGTGATGTACTACTGTATGAGAAATGCAGATAACCAGTGGTGGATAACATAAAAAAGAGATTGTTTTCAGCAAAATAATGTGCATAAAGGAATTACTATAAAGTTTGGTGTCTTATTCAGTTTTCTTTCCCTGTAACAGAATACCTGAGACTGGATAATTTATGAAGAAAATAAATGTATTTATTATAGTTCTAGGGGCTAGAAAGTCAGTGATTGAGGGACTACATCTGGTGAGGGGCCTTCTTGCTGGTGCAGAGTCTCAAGGCAGCACAGGGTATCACATTCTGAGGGGCTCACAGGCGACAGCCAAACTGGCATATATAATGGCCTATTCCTGTGATAACCAACTCAGTCTCTTGATAATGCATTAATCCATTAATTAATGAATCCATGAATGGATTATTTTTTTTCATGAGGGCAGAACTTTTATAACCCAATCACCTCTTAAAGACCTCATCTCTTAATATGTTACACTGGGGATTAAGTTTCAACATGAGTTTTGGAGGGGACAGCTAATTCAAACCATAGCATCTGGCATAAAATAATGTGCTGCAATGAACATATGTGTGCATGTATCTTTATAATGGAATGATTTATATTCCTCTGGATATATACCCAGAAATGGACTTGCTGACTCAAATGGTATTTCTGCCTCTAGGTCTTTGAGGAATTGCCACATTGTCTTCCACAGTGGTTGAACTAATTTACACTCCCACCAACAGTGGAAAAGTGTTCTTTTTTCTCCACAACCTCTCCTGCATCTGTTGTTTTTTGACTTTTTAATAATAGCCTTTCTGAACTGGTGTGAGATGCTATCTGATTGTGATTTTGATTTGTATTCTCTAATGATTAGTGATGTTGAGCTTTTTCAGATATGTTTGTTGGCTGCATGAATGTCTTCTTTTGAGAAGTGTCTGTTCATGTTGCCCTTTGCTCACTTTTTAATGGGGTTGTTTGTTTGTTTCTTGTCAATTTGTTTAAGTACCTGGTAGGTAGATGCTGGATGTTAGACATTTGTCAGATAGATAGATTGCAAAAATTCCTCCCATTCTGTAGGTTGTTTGTTCACTCTGATAATAGTTTATTTTGCTGTGTAGAAGTTCTTTAGTTAATATTTTCAGGAGATTAAAAGAGGATGAGGCTGAGCAGTTACTGAGTTTACAAAGGAGATCACTGTAAGCCTTCAAGACAACTGCTTTGTCATGGTAGAGGCATAGGCTAAAGTGTAAGGAACTTAAAATTAAATGAGAGCTGAGAAAATGGAGCTGGCTGGCTGTAGTTTACCTTTCTCTAAGGATATCTAATGATGAGAGAAAGGAGAGAAGATGGCAGCTTCTGGTGTAACTTATGCCTAAAAGTGGCAATCTCTTACGGACAACTTCTGGTTTTTTTTTTAAATACATAAATAGGTAAGTAAGTAAATAATAGTAGTGCCTACCACTAAGACACAATGAGGAGAGGGTTCATTCGATATAACAGATGCCACATTTTGGGGGGCTGGAAAGAAATTAGCATGTTATGCAGAAAGCCAGGTGTTCTCAGGATTAACAAAGTAGACTCTAGGATTTTTATACAAAGCTATGCAGAGAAAAGTCAAAAGGTATACCTATGTCTGTGGGCACACATTTTAATGCTATAGCTGTGGCTTTTTTGCATTTATATATTGTAAATTTTATATCTCATATTTCTTTAAGCATAAGTATCCTATGATAACAAGGTATTATGGCTTTCTCCCTTTTCATTTTTTTAATGTAATTATCAGCAGTAAGAACGCATTCAACAGACACAGAATATTGATTTTATTTTTTACTCATTGACATTTCTGTGTTTTCTTACGCTAGGAGGCTAACAACTTTCAATTTTATGTATTTTATCTAGATTTTTAAGATACAATAATGATTTAATATATGTGGGATAATACATTACTACCACGCTTGTGCACTTGAGGTATTCCAAAGTGCTAGGCAGTGAAACACAAATATGTCAGTGTTGTTAGTAATATAATTTGATATTTTAAGAAACAATAATAACAAGAATCTCTAAATTAATTAATTAGTTCTTTTTAATAAGCTTGGAGTCATTTATTGGGAAAATAAATATAAGATTCACTGTAGCTGTCTTTTCGGGAGGAGGGAGATAATAAAGTTAGTTACTTTTATGTATTTATCAATTTTCCCAAGTTGAAACACAAGTCAACACAGGACCTGCAGTGGCTTTTGGACCCTGACTTCTCTGCCTCAGGTTTAATCTTGAGATACCAAGTTTTGGAGAGTCTCCTAAGTATTTTATTTTTATTCATTTTATTTATATTTCTTTTATGGACTAGCAGAAATATGAATAACCAGTTAGATTTTTTAGGAAGTAAGCCAGCATACTAATGAATGATTTGCAATTTCAAGGTAGTTTATTAATTTGTTCTAGCATGGTGGTGACACAGAAATTACTGTGACTTTAGAAAAGAAAATTAATTTGAGCTTTAGAGTCTGTTTTCTTATTTTCTTCTGGTACTTTATCTGAAGTGGAATCTCTGATGCTCTGGTCTTTCTGATAAAGCTTAGATTACTTTGGGTGTGTATCTTCTCTCTCTTTTTTCTTTTCGCACTTTTTTTCTCTAGGGATTTGTATTTCAATTGCAAACCTTCTTTCAGTCAGGTTTCAGGAAGTAATTGTACACAGTGTCTCTCTCTGTGTGTATGTATGTGTGTCAAAGGGACAATATGAAGAGCCAGAGAGTCATTTCCATAGTGAACATAAAGATTCTAAACCAAATACTAAATCAAGAGATTCACAAAACACTCACACAGGGCATTCTGTTCCTGCTTTTGGAAGTCGTAACATGATAAGCAGAATGGTAGCTGATACAGATGATGGTAGCATATTTAACATCTTTGGTCAAATCCAATGCCTGATTTGCTATAGTTTGGGATGGCTACATGTTAATAAAATATTTTTAGTTGAAATTCTTAGTAACCAATTGATAATGTTCTTCATAAATTCAATTATTGCAATATATCTCTCCTGTAGTTATAAAAACCAGTACCACCCCGTCTGTATCCTTGCATTAATCCGACAGTAAGTATCACAAAGACTGCCTTTTGAGGACAAGTTTGAAGAACCAGTGTGAATAACTCTTTCATTGAACTTGTATTTTTAGAAGCACAGTGATTCTGATACGTGAAAGAATGTCAATTTTACCTGCGGCGTTCTTGGATAGGTAGCTGGTGCCAAATTTCAGTAGCATCCTCAAGAGGGCACTGTCACCTATTTTATATATGGTATAATTTGTATCCTTTTATTAAGACGCCGTGCAATACTTGAAGAGTTATTTTAATCTATTTTTATGTGAAATGCAATCATGCATGCTTTGCATCATCTATAACCCTGCTATCTACAGCAACTTCCCCCTGTCCATTGTTACAGACCATGGGTTGACTTGCATATCGGTATACAAGTTTTATATCAGTAACATTTTATAGATTGATCCACTTAGGCTACATAGTCTAGGCCTGTTTAATAAGGATCTTTCACAACACCCCCACTTAACATTATTTTTTTCCCTCTCTTATTAAAATATATTTTATGTTAGTTATCTTACTTTTCACCATATTTATACACACGCCATGCTTGACTCTGGAGTCACATTTCTTGGGTTTAAAATACCAGCTTCATCAGTTAGACTTTGTGATATGGACCAATGACTTCTCTTCTTCAGTTGTTATGAGGATTATATGAGTTATATATGTACAATACTAAGCTAATTGTCCTAATATAATATACTTCAAAAGTTCTCTATTGCATTTGCCATGACTCAAATAATCAGGCTTATGGTTTGTCAAATTTAGCTGAACTCTGATGATTGAAAATGTTTAATTTTTTTTCAAAATGTAAAGCATGCTTTTTATTTCTCAGACATAGAGTTTAAAAATCTGTTTTTAAAAGCATTTCCAAAAGTATACATACATGCAAGTATAGTTTTACAGAAATTCTGTTCTAATTGACTTAGATTTAATTATTCAAAGAGGCAGAATCTATTGAGTTAAATACACTAAAGCATAACAAATTAAACATTTTGAAATAAATTATTTTTGTGGAAATGTTACTTATATCCATCATATTAAAGGTTTGGAGATTTTTTGCAAATACCACTTGAAAGGAAAAATCAATTATTTATAATTTTCATTTGCACAGAAGTAGCTATATATACACTATAGATACAACATAAGAATTTATTAAGTGCAAAGATGAATTGTTTATTTAATAACTGTTATAAAGGGATAAATGAGAATGAAAGGACACAGTTGCTATTATATCATTCTGTACATAATAGTGCTTAATTGTATATCATTTTGATAGATTTGAGTAGTTAAGTTTTAATGTTCTCAAGTTAACTAAAACACACAGTTTTTGTTTATTTTTTGTAAACAGGCTCAATTTCCAAGTAGTTGAAACTTTCCTTTTTCTCTGATTACACAAATATCACATAACAGCAGTTTTAAAATCAGATTACATGGACTCAAAATCTCTAAGATTAAACTCATGAATAACTTCATGTGGATTTCTCCTCAGCTGCTGTTGAGGGCAAATGTTCAAATACAACTTTCCCCCGCATGTATACACTATCCTATAGCATGATTGCCAATTTGTAAGCTTCGAAGTGCAAACCAGTGGTCTCAAAACTTGGTCATCATTCCATCTTTATTATTTTTTTTTAAATTCAGGAATCACAAACATTGGGTCATGTACAGCTGCATCTTTCGGACAAATGCTCACTGTCATAGGAGCCACCATCCCTGCCTTTCCCTGATTATCTAACTTCTATTCATTCCATAGGAGTCACACAATTGTCATATTTCCCTTCTCAAAATTTACTTCTCAAAATGCACTTATTTGTATCATAAGAGAAATACAGTAGGGGCAAAGAGAGAGACTACTCAATTTTTTGATTGATTGGTTGGCTGATTGATTTCAGAGCTTTCTTTATGAGTTTCTTACATTTACATTTAGAAATTGATGTTGCTTTGTCAAGTTTGTCATATTTAATTAGCTCACTCTCATAATTGTGAAGATAAATATAGCTGATGCCTTTACCTATATTTTATTCATCTTGATCATTTTCTTCCTTAGGGCTGCTATTTATTTCTGCACTCGTAAATGACTTGAGAGACAAGATTTTAAAAGTGGTTAGTTCCCACTTGATAGGAAATGTGTTTGGTTTAGTCTGTAGTGACTTCTTAAATTAACATTTTAAAATATCCACATGCATAGATGACTTGTGGGTTATTTATACATTTTTAACCATAATAAATTTTACCTTATGGTTGCATAGTAATTATACTCCTCAAAACTTTAATTAAGCAATTATCTATATGAGCATTTGTTAGAATATTAGTTCCATAAAGAAAGGGACCTTTTCTCCTCCTTTCATATAATTGCATCTCTACTATGTAGTTAAAGATCAGTACAATAAATATTTTTTAGAAAATGTATAGAATAAAGTTATTATTAATTACTAAATACTGTTTAATGAGAAGAAAAATAATATCTCAGGAATCTTGAAAGGTAGAATATTAATACTCTTATTAATGTTTCTGGATTTCTTTATGGCTATACTCAGTCCTCAGACAAGAAGGTATACATCTCTCAAGTCCAAAAATATGTTAACAATCAGAGCATCACAATTTTGGGTAAAATTTAGTCATTCTGTTTTCAATAAAGATTGCATCTCACTAAGGCATGTAAATGTTGACACTTTCTAATCCGTGGCAATATCATTATTTTTAGTCTTCAGGCTTGATGCCAGTTAGAATCTTTCCATGTCAGTAGAATTCAAGACTAATTTGCTGTGATTAGCAAAGAATTACTTTGCAGGCTTTCTATTCATTTATGCAAGGACAGACCTGTTAATTCCAACTCACTGAATTTATATGGGATGCCTACAAAACTCTTTGGAAGCCTCAAGCTTTTACTACAAATAGTTGATTTTTCCATATGCCAGATACTCAGCTTTCCAGGAGAAAGCATCCCACTAGTACTGTTGAAAAGAGAGAGAGAAAAAAAGGCAAAGCTCAATTCTGTAAGTAAGGTTGCTATTGCCACTCAACAAAGGAAATCGCAGTTAACCCGCTGCAGTGTAAGCTCTTCTTCCAAACAATCTAGAAAGAACGTTACATCAAAATGTTGTCCTAGCAGAGCTCCACAATGTAAAAGGATAAATTACTCTTTGAGAATAAAAGTATAGTCAGGATAAAGATGACTATGATGATATGTATAATTCAACTGAAAACCAGAAACAGAAAAACAAGCTGTGGATATCATTTGAAAGTAAATTCTTATATTGCTACTTGAAAGGGGCTTCAAGGCAGGCAAGCAAAAGTGAGGATAGAGTAACTGTGAGTGTTATGGGTAAGTATAACCCATTGCTTCAAAGTCACTATCAGTGTGTGGTTTAGTAGTTCAGTGATAAGAGGCATACGCCCTAGTTAGGAGGAACCAGTCATGGATATGCAAGAGCGACACAGACAATGTGGAGCAGCCCAGGAAGCAACAGGCAAGAAATAAGCTACATTTCTTTTTCTTGCTAGCAACAGGGATAAGG
This sequence comes from Papio anubis, assembly GCF_008728515.1. Lineage (NCBI taxonomy): Eukaryota > Metazoa > Chordata > Mammalia > Primates > Cercopithecidae > Papio > Papio anubis. The sequence goes on along the minus strand of NC_044978.1, from coordinate 155,462,422 downwards.
CTTAAATTTTTAATATTGATTGTATCTGTTAATTGCATTGTAAGTGACAGAAAACTTGACCCAAATTAGGTTTAAGTACAGAGAAGTTCATCAGATTAGGTATCTGAAAAGCTTGAAATTTGATCTGGCATGACTGGATACAGGGTCAGATGCAGTCATCAGGGCCCTGTTTGACTCTCTTCATCTCTTGGTCTCTCTTTCCATCCTCAGACGGGATATCTTTCTGTGATTCAAATACAGTACCTGATAGCCATTCCAGCATAGTCACATGGTCTCCAGTGAGGTCACATGGACATACCTGAACCAATCATTTTGATGAAAGATAATATATTCTGACTGGCTTAGGCCCAAATCAAATGTCTACCCTAGGCTTAGGGATGGGATTAGCTCTGCAGACACATCATAGCCTAAAAGCTGAAAGGGGTAGTTTTCCGAAGCAAAATAGTATATTCACACTAAAAATAGGGGAAGTGGATTCTGAGTGGCAAAAACACAAATGTCTACTTTATGGTCAATAAATCAATAATTACAGTGACGGCATATCTTTCTGGCTGTGATAGGAGGTGCAGGACTCAGCAATTCCTTTTGAAGTTCCCTATGTTCAGTTTATACTTTGGCTTCAAGAATATGCTTCAGCAAGAAATAGACAGAGTAGAGTACCCTCAGGCAGGCTTTTGCCAAACACTGGGTTTGTGTCAGATTCGTTGCATATCAATTTCAAGAAACAACTTATAAAAATATCCTGATTTTGGAATTGGATGTTGATTCTATTACCATTGTACTCTGCTAGGTAGACTACAATATTATTGTTTGTTATACTGACAATACGCAGGTGGGGGTGAGTCTAGAAAATAAATTTTACATGATATAATAATTGTGCTGACAGTTACATTAGCTCAGAAATAAAATAGAATAATGGGGAAAAATAAAACTATATATACTCAGAGTGCAAGGACAGTCCTCTCTGTTCAGAGACTTTCTGGTTATAAATCATGTCTTCTAAATATGATCCATGCTTTATTGTGGATGTCCTTGTTTAAGTATTGATTAGGCCCATGGACATTAATGGCAATAATGTGATATAAAAAGATTTTATGGTAAGCCCCTCATAATTTACTGAAATGATATTTATACTAGAGAGGGATGTGAAAAATTGTCTTGCCACTTCTGAGAAGCGCATCTTTATAATTAAGTTACCTCTCCTACACTCACTGGACAAAAATTGGTATCATTAAGTAGATAACATTTGTAGGATACTTTAGAATTCACAGAACAGGTTCAAATACTTTCCTCAAAAATCCTGTGAATTCATATATTGACTCTGTATTTTAGAGATTGATAATGGGCCTGAATATATTTCCAGGGGTCACTTCGCTGCTTTACATTTATAGCTAGGTTCTCTGCTTCACATTTTCTATCCTCTGTGTGCTCATGTATTTCAAAAAGGGTATTATTTGTGAATAGCACCCGAATCTTAGTCACTTAGTTCACACAACTATTTATCTATTTAACTGACTAATCTAACTATTTCACTATTTATGTGATTTTTATTGGACCTGCCTTGGTAATTCCAATTCTTTCTTCAAAATATTGCCTATAAGCCACTCTTTGTTTAAGGCCTTCCTTGAATCCCCAAACAAATATGCCTTGTCCATCATCACAGCCTCACTGTACAAGCATCTGTTAGCATGTCTCACTCTATTATAATGATGTGTTTACATGACTGTTTCTCCAACTGAACTGTGAGTTTCTTGAAGACAGAGACCATATCCCCTGCATCTGTTTATCTTTTGTTACTAGAGCTCCCGGAGTGTGGCACCTGAAGGTTAACCAATCAGTGTTTGATGAATTAATGAATGAATCATACACACCAAAAACAGAGCAGCAGAACTATAGGATACAGTGACTTACCGAAGCATAGTGAAGCTACAGATAAGTAATTTAACTTCCAGCCGTAGAATAATAATCCCTGGATTTTATATGTAGGTTTTAAAAAATTGTTTCTTCATAGTTAGAAGTTGCCATTCTACAATTATATTACAGGCTGATTCTATTTATTTATTCAGATATTAAAACCCTTAAATAATGTCCTTTGTTTTAAATTTAATTCTTAACAAGTAAAATAAAACAACAGTAAATCACATGTTTATAATGGGTAGCAGCAGAACTTAAACCTTTACAGCATAAAAATAGCAGCCTTGAGTTGCTAACACATCAGGTATGCAATCTTTTGTAGAAAAATATTACACATTGTCGTAAACAGAAGCAGACTTGATTTTCTTAAAACCAAAGCATTGTTGGGTGTGTATGTGTGTGTGTGTGTTTGGGGGTTGGGAAAATTGTTCATGATATTTCATTTATTTAATATAGTTTCAGCAAATAATAAATGTCCTCTAATTTTGTGATATTTATGCTTGAGTATTATGACATTCATTTGCTTAACAGTGGTAATCTGATGAACTATTTTTCTGTGGTTTCCTTGAAAGAGTTGATTGGTAATTTTGCAAATATCTGAATGAAGTGTGAAGTTATAGCTTTATATAATAATAGAAGGCTAATGGTTCTCTGTGGTTTGTTACTATATATAATGCCCCATTTTTTTGTTGTCTGTTTTATTTTGTTTAAGGCATTAGAGAAGCGTTGAAGTGACGTTGGAGGAAATGATTTGTCATGCCTGTTCCTTATCAACTTTAGTTTAACCAAAAGTGTCTTCTATACACAATAATCCTAGTGCCAATGTTTTGAGTCTTTGCTAAACTGATACAGAGTTCTGTCTAGTCTGAGTAACAACAAACTTTAAGTAGTAATATTATCCACACCACTGAACATTTTGAAACTACACAAAGGAATTTATCACCATACTATTGAGAATAAGAACTTATAGACTCTCGACTTAGAGTTTACAATTCAGTTGGGTTTTTTTAAAGTTTTATTGAGAGGTGATAGATTAAATAATGCAATGAATTCAATCCAAAGATCACTCTGTAATGAAAAGATTTAAAATATGTCTTTTTCTTTAAGGACATAGAGTCCCATTTACCTAGTCTTTACCCTCAAGCCGCTGTCCCAGATAAAAATGGCTCTTTAAGAAATAAAAATATAGTAAGTGACTGGAAGTCAGAAAAATCATACCACGCACAAGTGATCCTGAAAAATCTATCTGCATATGCAATTATAAAAGGAGCCTTGTTTCTGACACACAGCAAACTCTTTAATATGATGAACTGCTGCTGATGCCAGCATCTGACTATTTGGTTTATCTATTCATAGGAGTCACTTGTGTGAGATTGAATTTCAAACTATTCTAAGGAGAAGAGTAAATGAAAATAATATAATCAAACCTTGTCCCTTCAGAATAGAGATTTTCATATTATATTTTTATATATGTAACAATTTTTTCTCCTTTTCTCTTCAACTTTTCTTTACCCACTTTTAAGTATTTTAATGCTATGGTGTGACTGCTATCTATTTGTCACGAGTCACATTACATTTTTTACCAAAGCTTTCTTTGATGACTTTTTTTTTTTGTGAAATCAGATACCAGATCCCTCTCTTTGCACCAGCTAGGATACCTTTTTTGTTGGTAATTTGTGATTTTTTCTTTGCAAATGCTAAAAATTAAATATGATATATAAAAGCAAAAAGGGAACTACATACTCTGTTTTATTTTCACACTCATCAATGTTTGCACGTGCTCTTTCAGAGCACCCCAGCTTGTCTTCTGGTCTCCACCTCGCCTCACTTACAGAGTTCTGCATATCCATCACCAGGTTAGTCCTGTGAAAACATCATTTCCAAAACACTACGCCCTTCTTTACCCCTAGTCATTCAGACTATCCCAACCTATCTTTCTAAACTTTACATCCTGTCCCCCGAAGGTAACTTAGTTATTTTTCTTGTTGCCATGCATTTGCTTCTGCTGTTTCCTCAACTTATGATACGTCATCCTTCTGTCATTGCCACTAACTTTGATTCTTTACGTCCATCAAAACTCAGTTTCAATAAGATGTCCTGGCTCACGCCTGTAATCCCACTACTTTGGGAAGCCAAGGTGGGAGGATCACTTAAGGCTAAGAGTTGGAAATCAGCCTGGCAACACAGTGAGATCCTGTCCCTACAAAAAACAAAAATAAAAAATAAAAACTCAGTTTGATTTCTTTATCTTCTGCTAAGTCATCCATCTCTGCTCTTCTGAGGTCACTGTATTCTCTTTTTTACTGTGACTTTATGACCCTCTGCATGGTAACACTCACTCACTGTTTGTCCCGTATATTATTGTCTCATATCATGTTATGTATTTATGCTCTGTTCCTAAGCTAAGTTTTACTTTCTTGGAGTTGGTAGTTACATATTATGATTCTTTTGATTTTCTCATACCATTTAACAAAATATGTAAAAATAGTAGGTTACTAAGCTAAAATTTTCTTGTTATTTGAAATTATTTTCAGCAGCAATGATAATACATGCACCTGGACGCTAGAACAAATTTTTTTGTTGTTTTTTGAGACATGGTCTTGCTCTGTCATCCAGACTGGAGTACTGTGCCATAGTCACAATCAGAGCTCACTGTAACATCTACCTCCCATGCTCAAGCAATCTTCCCATTTCAACCTCTCCAGTAGTTGGGACTATAGGCACACACCACCATGCCCAGCCAATGTTTGTGTTTTTGAAGAGACAGGGGTCTCACTATGTTGCCCAGGCTCATCTCAAACTCCTGAGCTTAAGCAATCCACCTGCCTCCGCATCCCAGGGTGCTGGGCTTACGGGTTTAAGCCACCATGCCTGGCCCTTGGAACAAATTTTGATCCCACAATCCAATCAACTTCTTCGGAGTAACATATGAAATCAAAGCAGCCACAACAAATTTAACATATACAGCGAGGGCTGAATATCATTAACATGTCCAAGTTAATATGTCTCAAGAGGGTTGATGATTAATTTTGAAGCTAGAGTTGCACAACAAGCAAGAAGATACAAATTCACCTCTTACAGTGAGCAGGAACATCAAAGTGTGAAAGATACCCCTAGTTTCAACCATATCAACTTGCAAAGAAGAGACACTGCTTTTTGAACATCTAGATCTGGTGCTTCTAACACATTGGAAAATTATTTTAGTACCTCCATCCTGTGTAAGAAGATTAGAAAGTAACTGAAACATTTATCTTGATCAAATTCAAGGAAGTAATCTGAATACCATGAAATCAACTAAAGATTTCTATTCTTGGTGCCATTATATGATAAAGGCAGAGTGATTAAAGATGCCAAACAGGTGTATTAATATCTGGTCTAATATGACCTCAGTTCTTTTTTTGTTGGTATCATTCAGGTTGTCTGCAGGTTTATTTTTAGAACTTAATTCATTGAATATTTTCTTCACTTAGCATCTTTTATTTAAGAACATTTCTTAATGTTGAGTTTATGAAATCTGTCAACCTGCCATCATTTTAGGTTCATCCCATTTCATGTTATTTACTAACTGTTGTCATTATCTTATGTTGGCTTGCATTATTCTTATTTTTATAGCATTACCTCTAAGGGTTTTGCTCCTAGATGTTTTTAGTAACTTATGAATTACAAAGCATTTATATTTCATAATAGCAAATAAGAATTTGACTTTGAAGCCCAGTAGTTTTAGCTTCACAAATGTCTTTTCTTCTTTTCTCCTTAACTGTTATTTTTTATTTATGTCATCTATCTTCAAGTGAAAGGTTGTATTTATATAACTTCCCCTACACAGAAAAACATGTTAGATTTGTTTTAAAAAAAACTGTATTTTCAGTGTTTTAGAGCATTTTCTGTTAAAAAAATATTGATTTTCAGAAAAATGTTAGTGTGTTTTAATTGCCACTATGAGTTAAAATTTTAAAACAACTAACTTCTACTCCTTTATGTAGTAGTATAGTAGCTGTGCATTTTGGCATTTACAAAAGCTTTGATAATAACAGGTTTTTAAAAAATCTAATTGTGTACCATAATGGTTTTGGGCAGCAGTAGATTTTTTAAAACTCCAAATGGCCTTTACCTTAGTAAACATCTAGCAACATACTAGGTCCTAGATTTGAGCCTTAAAATATAAGGGCTTTTTATATATATATATATTTTTTTTTTGACAGAATCTCATTCTGTTGCCCACACTGGAGTGCAATGGCACAATCTCGGCTCGCTGCAACCTCCACCTCATGGGTTCAAGTGATTCTCCTGCCTCAGCCTCTCGAGTATCTGAGACTACAGGCGCCCACTCCCACGCCTGGCTAATTTTTTCATTTTTAGTAGAGGCGGAGTTTCACCATGTTAACCAGGCTGGTCTTGAACTCCTGACCTGAAATGACCCACCCACTTTGGCCTCCCAAAGTGCTAGAATTACAGGCCATATAAAGGCACCCTCACCCAGCCATATAAAGGCTTTATAATCTTCTTTAAGTATTCTCACAGAAGACTCTTCCTTATCTTTGTCAAAGAGGAAATACTAAATAAAGTAGTGCCCAGACATTGTAATGTGGGTCTCGAATTCTAGAACTGAGTAAATCAGTTGTAGTTAGTAATGTTTTCCCTTTAAGACTAAGAATGTTTTCCAGACGTGGACTTAGAAAATAATGAGAGCCTGGCTTGATGGCTCATGCATGTAATCTCAATATTTTGGGAGTCTGAGGCAGAAGGATCGTTTGAGCCCAGGAGTTCCAGATCAGCCCGGGCAGTGTGGGGAAACCCCATCTTTACAAAAAATACAAAAATGAGCCTGGTATGGTGGTATATGCCTGTGGCCCCAGCTACTTGGGATGTTGAAGATGTAGGATCATTTGAGCCGAGGAGGTCGAAGCTGTAGTAAGCTATAATAGCGTCACTGCACTCCAGTGTAGGTGACAGAGAGAGACCCTGACAGGAAAGAAAGAAAGAAAGAGAGAGAGAGAGAGAGAAAGAAAAAAGAGAGAGAGAGGAGAAAGAAAGAGAAAGAGAGAGAGAAAGAGAAAGAGAGAGAGAGGAGAGAGAGAGAGATAGAGAAAGAGAGAAAGAGAAAAAGGAAGGGAAAGAGAGGGAAACAAAAGCAAAGCAAAGAAAGAGAGCCCAATGATGTGTTTAATCAGTTCATTGCAAATTTCACAGTATTTTTAAAGTGTGTGAATCTGAGAGAAAGAGAACATCTGATGCTTTAACTTGTACCTTGTTTATAAAGAAACATTTATTTCTGCGTAATTGTCAATATTACTGATCATTATGACCCTAGCTGGAGACATTTTTAGCCACCTACAGCATAGTTGAACTTCAGTGTAAAGAGGAGAAATGTCTTTTATGTCAACAGATTTCAGATGCCACCTTGTTTATAAGCATTGGGTATTTATAGTCGGTCTTGAAAACATTTTCTTTTTCTTTTCTTTTTTTTTTTTTTTTTTGGAGTGCAGTGGTGCGATCTCAGTTAACTGCAACCTCTGCCTTCAGGGTTAGAGCAATTCTCCCACTTCAGCCTCCCAAGTAGCTGGAATTACAGGCACCTGCCACCATACCTGGCTAATTTTTGTATTTTCAGGAGAGATGGGGTTTCACCATATTGGCCAGGCTGGTCTTGAACTCCTGACTTCAGGTGATCCTCCCGCCTCGGCCTCCCAAAGTGCTGTAATTACAGGCATGAGCCACCACGCCCGGCCGACATTTTCTTAAATAGTCATCCATTAGTCATATATCCAAATGGGACAAACTTTAAATATGTATGTTTGTCAATGAATATCTTAATTCATTTACATTATATATTAAGGATTTGTTTATTTTTAGAAAATTTCAGTGTTTAGGAAAAAAATGCGTTATTAAATACGTTTGGCCTTTGGTTAAGTCTATTCATTTATAAATAGTACATTCATAAATATACTTTATTTGAAATATTTGTAAACCTCTGAGACCTTTTTTCTTATTCTTTTGCTGACTTTCAAAAATAGTTTTACTTTCATAAGTAGAAAAGCTTAGTCTTGTTATATTTTCCTGTCTTCTTCTACACCTAGCAGAAATTGACTTTATTTTTCTGACTCCATTTATTTGTTTTTGTTTTTGTTATTGGTTTTTTTTTTTTTTTTTGAGACGGAGTCTCGCTCTGTCGCCCGGGCTGGAGTGTAGTGACCGGATCTCAGCTCACTGCAAGCTCCGCCTCCCGGGTTCACGCCATTCTCCTGCCTCAGCCTCCCGAGTAGCTGGGACTACAGGCACCCGCCACCTCACCCGGCTAGTTTTTTTGTATTTTTTTAGTAGAGACGGGGTTTCACCGTGTTAGCCAGAATGGTCTCGATCTCCTGACCTCGTGATCCGCCCGTCTCGGCCTCCCAAAGTGCTGGGATTACAGGCTTGAGCCACCGCGCCCGGCCTTTTCTGACTCCATTTAAATAGTAATCTCTCCTCCATTTTTCTTCGAAATAAAGTCATAATAGAAAATGGAAAAATGAAGGCATGGTCCTAAAGCACAATCTCTGAAATAGAACAAGCATTGTCTCTTTCAACAGTAGTGATGCAGAGGTGGGTCATTGCATAAGTCTCCTGGCATAAACACATATGAACTTTTCTGAACTGTTGATTAGAGAAGAGAATAAAACTTTCCTATATGTCTGTAAGAACTGGACTGTGTGTGATAATACACCTGATGATTAAGGTCACATGCCCGTTAGCTATAGGAATCCGATTCTGTCACTGAATTCAACCACCAAAGTAACACCATGTATTCTGTAAGAATGAACGAGAAAATCAAGCATAGGTATATCCCTTTAGGAATCAACAGTAGTGTGATCATATAAATACATTGTTTAAAAATCTTACTTGGTTTAGAAAAATGTATTATTCATTACTACACATCTCCGTCACTACAACAAGCTATTTCCTCATCTAGCCATTTCTTTAGAAGAGGCTTACTTAGCACCTACTAAATACATATAACACAATCGGAATGCAAAACCTATGAAATATCCTTGTAAGATACTTACTCTCTTAAAGGGGAGACAAAACATGTACCTGTAATATGTAAATATTTTTTCTAACTGCCTTCAGAATCACAGAAAGCATGATTAGATGTTTAAAGAAGAGATAAATCTTCTAGTGGATGCTCACAGGAGAGTCTTAGGATTTAAATATCCAATTAAGTTGAAATGGCCTTTGACAACTGAAAGCAATAAGATTTCAACAGAGTATCTGCTATAAAATAAGGATTTGCAGCTTTGAAATAGTTTTATTTAGAAGCAGTAGAGAAAAATTTGGCTTCTCTGACACAACCAAAACAATAAAAATAAATCCCTCAACAAACAAAACACACACAAAACAAAAATACCAATGAACAACTTTCACCAATGAATTCTAATCCAGACATGTATCTGTGCAAGGAATTGGGTGATACCCATTTTCACTTAAAGAGTTTTTACTGTATTCTTTGTTTTAATCCATTCTGTTTAATTAAGAATTCACAATGGTGAGGTTCTGTGAAATTCATCTTAAATAATCTTGATGCCTGTATAAGCAATATTAATTTATTCGTTAAAGACTTGTTGATATATGCCAGTCTATTGAGGCAAAATTTATCCCAAAATTTATAAATTTAACAGAAAAAGAGTATGATCCTTAAGATCATTTTAGTTAGGCAGAGTGCATTTACCTGAGAAGTAAATGATATATATGACATTTCGTTCCAAAGATAATTTTCTAAATTTTTGTTCCTTTATTTAATGAGCTTCCTGAGGACAATAAATATAATTTGACCATTGATTTAATTAAAAAGGCAAAAGACCTTCTTATAACGTAGGTAATATTTTTGGAAATTAATGAATGAAAGTTAATTGCCTGGCAGCCTTTCACACCAACTGTGTTGGCAATCTAGTGGCAAACCTAATAAATACTCTCTCATGCAGACAAATGTGTTTTAGATAATGATGGAGTTTTTGAGTGGGGGATTCCAGAGACAGTCATTCGAAAGGAGGACAATAGAATGAATAGAGCCAAGTAGAAGAATTAACAAAAGCAGTGATACACAGAATTGTGAAGCTATTTACAGGCTGACACTCACTGCCACATGTAACTGACTGCAGATCTAAAACCTATTGTTCCATTTTTATTGGGTTAAAGTCATAGGCTCTAGTACAATGCTTAACAGAAATGGAAGCACTCTTTTCCCTTATATGGAGAAACCTGATGCTTAAAAAACACTTCAAGTTTTTTTCCTTAGAATTTACTTCTTAAAATTGTGGTATTTGTCTTGACTTCATACCATTATGTCTTAAGATAATTTTTGTATTTGCTGACTTTCTTATGGTTTTTGAAGTGTATAGTTATTTATATTTGAATTAACTTGAAATGACAACCAATTTTGAAGCAAATCTTTATTCTGAGGAGAAATGTTCTATGAATGCTCGATGACAGTTAGCATCTGTATGACTTGCATAACTTCTAAAAAAAAACCTGTTCTTAAAATAATAGAAATCAAAACTTTTTTGTTCCTAATAACATTTATAGCAACATTGTATGACTATTATTTTTTAAAATCATTTTAGGTAATGTTATCCAGGCCTATTCAACATGCTTTGAAAGCATGACAGAAGAACTGTATCAATTCAGATTACTCAGTCATATTTATTCATAATCTCCATAGTATATGTAAATATTTTCTTCTAATGATTAAGCTCCATGTCACTTCAGTGTTGTTTTGTTTGCCCTCAAAATGATAACAGGTTAAACTGTTTGAACACATAGTAAAAGAATATCATTTTCAACTTGAGCTAGATAGATGTACATTTCCATTTGTTCAATAATCTGGGAAAACAAACATTTATATTTAGTGCAGGACTGTTGAGTCAGAAATCTCTGAATTCTATGCTGTGTTTCTAATAACCCAAATAAATTACAATCAAGAGAATATTTTTTCAACAATTATATGTAATCTTATCTCCATTGATTTATATATGTATATAATTGAAGCATTGTGCATATTTACTATATAAAGTATTCTTTTATTACTTGTATAAAATATTAGGCTGAAAGCAACCTTAGAGATCATCTAATCTATGTTCCTTCTACAAGTTGAAGAGATTGAGCAATATCAAGGCAAAATGACTCATTATGACAAATGACAATTATTGAGGCATAATGAGGGCTAGAATCATTCTGATGCCTGCCTTTCTTTGCTTAGTCAGAGATACGAGACCAAAGAAATGTAAAAAGTGTGCTGATTTCCATTAAGAGGAGCCTTTATCTTTATGTAGAAATTTATACAAATGTGGCTAAATCCTATAAAGTATAAATCAGTGACATCTGGTTGCAAGCTCATTTTTCCTTTGCTCTTGTAAGCTGGTAAGAGATGGATATTTTCTGGACACATTGTCCCCAATGTTGGTTATGAAAGTAGATGTCTTTCTATAATAATAAATTACTTCACTTAGCATTTAAATGACCAAGACCCTACTCACTGACTGTTTATTTATTTGGGGTCACTTAATTATACTTTGCTAGCATTCATTTATAAGTAAACCTTTATTTCTTACATTTCGGAAGAGTTCCCTGTGTCCAACTAGGTTCTTAAATGCTTTTGTCTTCTTCATTGCCATATTGTTTGATGGCCCTTGGTGGCCAAATATTTAATTCAAGTCCCTTGAGGGGACAGTTTTCACGATTTGTTATTGGACATCCGCCAAAGCTTAATTCACCAAGTTTTTGCCATCAACTTAGGTTACTTCTGTGTATATTTTTAATACTGTCCATATGTCTTAAGTTTTAAAAACTCCCCAAGAGCAATCATTTCTTACCATCTCCAAAATCTAAGCATATTCAATTTCAACATATATGAAGGTTAGTGTGTAATTTCTTCTTCTAATCTGCTTATAATTCTTTTAAGTTAGTGATTTTTCATTATGTTTTTCTTTGAAGCACAGACTGTCAGCCATGTGGATGAAAATGCTGATTTAGTTAACTTAGATAATACATCAATAATGATAACTACTATTTATTGAATGTCAGTTTTTCAGCATTCTCTGTAGTGAGCATATAACATGCATTTATTTTTCCATTAAATTTCACTACAAATTTAGGGAAAGTTTTCATTATTCTCAATAAAACAAGATCAGTTGTTAAGTAACTTGCTCAAGTTTATACTAGTTTATAAGGAGGGACTCTTGGTTTCTATCGAGATCTCTTGGAACCCAGGTTTTAATAATTTCACAATACAAACTTCTCTTAGAAAGTGCATGCCTGTTCTCTGTTTACTGATTTCATTTATTGTCATATTGGTTTCTATGGGATATGAAATTCTAGAGCATGCATAGTTTACAAGAAAGCTTTAAATTACACTGTCAGTGTTTTACTTACCAGTCTGTGGTTTGTATCATTTGTGCTGTTCCCTGGATTGAATATTTGTCATTGTATTTTAAAATCTATTTTAGCAGAAGCTGCCTGGTGATAATTGTTGTATTAGGTTTGTCCCCAAGAGTGTTTGGCTCATGAAGCCTTTTTTGTTTATTTTTCAAATTGTATGATGCATAAGGTGTTTAGATAATAATATGATAATGCAAAATCCAGAGATGATAGCTTTAATTTTCTTATAGAGAGTTTATCTTTGTTTCTTAACAGATCCTACCTTGTTTTGTCCCTAAGACTATTACTATCAGAAAATATGAAATTTCATTTTCCTTCATTATAAAATTTATCTGGTCTTTGTCAGAGAAAAAAAAAGTCTTCATGCACTTAAATTGATTTCTGCCTTTTCCAGTAACAACAAAAACAAGATACATTCTGAGGCAAGAAAGAGTTAAAAAAATATTTTAACAAAACAGACTTAAAAGTCAGTAATCCTAAATTCAGTGTAACAGAATTAGAGATTTTATTTTCTTCTTTTCTGGAATAACTGCAACACTTGTAACATTCAAAGTGTGGAGACTGAAAGTGACATTTTTCTGATTTTCTTTGAAATGATTGCTGGTTTGACTGAGCTGACCTTTGCTTTAAATCAGAATTGATTGACCAATTGAGTCAACATGGTTAAATTGGTTGTGCATACACACAGAGACTTTGTTTATTGAATTTAGGATATTCTGAGTAACATAATTTTTTCCTCTGCTTCTCTTCTGCTCCAGGAAACACTGTACTTTATGATTGCATTTAATAATGTGTCAGAAAGCAAATGGAAATAGAACCATACACAGGGGAGAGTAACAGTGGATCCTGCAACTGTTTAACATCCAAGAATCCTTTCAGATACTCATGTAATTTGTATGTTACATTGGTTTGTTATATTAAAGATGGTATCTAAAATGTGGCTTTTGTGAAGTTATCAGAAAACCAAAAGCCATTGACAGTATGATAACCATCTATTATAACTGTATAATTTCCAACCTTTAAGAATATTATAGGAGTACATCCTAGAACATTCGGATAAATCTGAATGCACTAAGGATATTGCATTCTATCTCTGTTTCAAAGTCAAATTTTTATTGTTGAAACTGGATAATGCGTAGAAAAGAAATCAAGTAATACATGAAAGAATCAATATAGATGCTAAGATTTGGGTGCAGGATATTTCTAAAAATAATAGCTTTCTTGTTCATTTAAAATATATAATTTCCTTTATTTTGGCATACTTCTTATCATTTGGACATCAAAAACAGTCCTGAAACTCAGAAATTAATAATCGGAAGGATATGAGAGCCAAACCCTTCTGAGTTGCAGAGGTGCCTGCCTCTCAGTGCCAAATCAACAACTGATTTCATAAACTTAGGCTTCGTGTTATGAACTCTACTGCCAAGGAAAATCAATAAAAACAATTTCCTTCTGCATTCATGATCCTCTCCTCATACTCTTTCTTCATATTCTTTTCAGGGTCATTTTGTCAAAATGCCACAGGGCCATACAAAATGTAATTTTTTGTTTCTGTGTGTGTGTCCCATGAAACCTGATTTTTCATGTACACTTTTGATTGGTATAAAGCGTAACTTTGAGGTTTTAAGTAAAATCAAAAACTTCATGTTTTTAATTTTGAAAATATTGAAGGAATCACCAAGTTTTGTTTGTTTTTTGCTGTTGCTGATGTTTTAGCATAAATTTTGAGGCTGTGTATAATGTATATAATATATGACATGCAGTATAGCTAGTGTATCTACAGAAAGAGAGAATATGTGTGTTTATTACTTGTGTGTATAATATAGTATATCTGCTAAATTAATCTTTATTGGGTATCTGAGAAGACATTGAGAGAATGAAGTATAAAATGATGTATTAAAAAGAAAGTTTTTTTCAAGCCTCTGAACCTCAAACATAACTGAAAATTGAGATACCTCCAGATAGATCTATTATTATTTAATCAGTAACTCCTTCGTTCATGTGTATGTACCATGTGGATTACTGTAATGGCAGAGAAAATGTAGGAATTCCTTTTCCTTCAAAAAGCTTATTCAGATATTCAGAAGATGATATAACTTTAATACATGCAGGTATATAATACATCTTGTTTCTAATGCCAACAAATTTTTCTATGAGATTTGTGTGGTTCTCCTATATTTAATTCTTATGGACTGAATCCACAAAATATTTCACAAAAAATTTTGCAAGGGTTGAGCATGTTATCATGGGTGCTTTTTAAATCCAGGGCCTGACAGATCATTAGGACTTAATAAATAATGATAATTATTATTATTATTATCATTCTAAAACAATCCAAATGGGAAATGTATTATTTTCCTCCATTTCACATTTGAGAAAACTTATCCCCAAGTTAAGTAACTTATAAAAGAGATTGCACTTATTAAGTAGCAATGCTGTCATTCAAAACAAGGGATAATTGATTTTAAATAATGGTCTTATCTCCTTTATAAGAAGGGAATGGATATTCAAATTAATGTATTCAGTATTTAAATTGTCTGCCTCATTCTATAGAGTATAATGGTCTCTAATATGGAATGAACAGGTCGGTGTTAGACATTGACATGAGCGATTTCCTGATGTTATCTCTTCTCTGTATTACAGCATCTCAATGAGGGCCGGTTTTTATCAATGTCCCCATTTTATAGATGAAGAAACTGAAGCTGAGAGAAGCTTAGAAACTTGCTCAAAATAGATAGATAGTAGTAACTGGAGAAGACAGTCAACCCAGTTTGATCTGAAAACAATATGACTTTTAAGCTTCATAGTGGACTGGCACAAAGTTGTATAAAGTGTTGAAAGGCAAGAAGATTTAAATGTTTACAGTATACCAAAAATGAAAAAGCAGGTAAAAAGACCCAACATTGTATTTTGAACCACATAATAAGTATCAGTACTGTTTTCAAAATAGGAAGCTAGAATGTTATTTTTAAAAATGTAGATTGCTAACTGAAGAAAATCAGATGAAGTTTTACTTATTGTTTTCTGTTCACTGCAACAGAATTATATGTTTAATATAAAAAATTTGGAAACACCATGCAGGAGAAAAAAGTCACCTTTACTCCTATCACCCAGATATAGGAACCTTTAAAATGTTGGCCCATGCCCGTGCATTGTCACTGTGCTCTATGTGTATACATGGAGGAAGTTCTCTCTGTGTTTGTAGGGTGTGTGTGTCTTTGTATGTGGCAACAAAATGTCCTAACGCTTTTGTAATAAAGTACCATAAATAGAGTGTCTTAAAACAACAGAAGTCTATTATTTCACAGTTTTGGATGCTAGAAGCCCAAAACCAAGATGTTGGCAAGGCCATGATCCCTTCAGAGCCTTTAAAGTAGAATCCTTCCTTGCCTCTTCCCAGCTTCTGGGGGTGGCAGCAACCCTTGGTCTTGCCTGGCTTGAAGCTGTATTACTCCAATCTCAGTTTCTGTCCTCACATGATGTTCACCCTCTGTTTCTGTCTTCCCTTTTGTAAGTGCAATAATCATATTGGACCCACCATCCTCCAGTGTGACCTCGTCTTAATTTAGCTAATTACCTCAGCAAAGTCCTTATTTCTGAAGAGCGTTGCATTATGAGATACTTGGAATTCAAACTTTATCTTATCTTCTTGGGGACACAAATCAATTCAATTCATAACAGACACACACACACACTATACTTTTGCAAAACTGGAATTTAGTTCATATATTATTTCAGAGCTTATTTCATCTAATATACTGTAAATAACTTCCGTGGTCACTAATTAAGATTAATAATGGTTAAAGTTCTCAGGTTAACTTGCTTAGATTTTCAATAAAGAAGTTAAAGAGTTTTAATTTAGAATTTTGCTCTTCAAAAATGTGAATATATTTTATCACCCCTATGTTGCTTTTGTGAGGAACTAAGACACCACTCTGAGGGATGCTGTGTAAACGTGGTATGTCATTATTTTCCCCCGGCAATGCAAGAACACCAGAAATTTGACTTATTCCCATCCTTTCACCTGCATATTGGCAATAAATATAAGATCTGTGTGGCAGCTTCAGTCTAGTGTACTTAGCTCTGAGTCATCGTAACATCCAGGAGAGCAGTTCTTCGGTGAGGTGGAATGAGCAGCACTTTAATAGCAGTGCTTAGCGGTAAGGCTGTCTGAGAGGCAGAAAAGAGATTTTAAATTAAATAGACTTTACTGAAAATTGTCTTCACTTTGTAGTTTGAAGTCAGGGATGCAATTTTCAACTTTCTTTTCCCTCCACTTACCTGTTGCTAAGAGATCACATTCCGGGTAAAATTAATGCTTCTCCAATTACAAAGCAGGTAGTCAGCAACGGAAAGGAAATGTAACATGCAGTCTGTTGGTTAGACCTTTAAAAAAAAAAAAAAAGTGGCATTAGAGAGAAAATCATGCATATAATAGACATTTAACAAATGAATATTAAGTCAATCAGCGCATACTGAGTAGTAAGTCTTAAACGTCTTGTCTCTGAGACTAAGCAATTCACTTTATGTTTTTGTGCTTTAGATTATTCTGCTTTTTAACTCTTAGGAAATTAAAATGTACTTTCAAGGTAGAATTGACAGTGTTATTACCCACTAGCTTCACTATAATATTAACAGAAATTTCTTGCATCTCTGGAATCTTTTGGAACCAGGAAAAAAGATTACTTTATGTCAGGATTCTTTTAATTGTGCAATATAATTTCACTGCTAAAAGTGGAGATCTATCGGTAATGGAGGTGAAATCTGGAGATACATGATACTGGGTAATTGAGTGTTAGACCTAGTTAGTAGTGTCACAGTTTTCCTTACATGTTCCCTGAAAGCTAGTATCTCATATATAAGTGTTCCTGCTATCACGCTAACCAATGATCAGCAATCTGTTTCACATCAGCCTCATCATTCACTTAGTAAACATTCACTGGACTCTAGTTCAACTAAGGCTCCACTTGAGACTCTGTGGCAATGGCAATGTGATGTGGGACAAGGCTATTCTACTCTTAAGATTCACTCTCTAATTTAAGAGATAATATATGCATATATTATAAAGAAAGGAGGCTCTGTTTCTCTCATGTTAAATGAAGAGCTTAGAGCTAATCCAGCTTGATAACTATCTAGTACGAGGAGTCTTATAATGCAGTAATAATGACATAATAAGGATAAATATGTTAAGTCACCCGCCCTTCAAAAAAATCTGTCTTTTTTTCTGTCCAAACACTAAGATCTGTCTTTTTTCTGTCCAAACACTAAGAAGCATTCAGAAAATTCATAGACTTCTAATTTTTCTCTTCATACTTAATACAAACAAAATGAGAATTCAGGTGAGAATTTAGTTCAGGTGTTACTATTAGCCAGCCTCACTGACCAAAGTCATGTTCGCAAACTTACCTGTCTCTCAGACACCTTCTGATGAGCTCTATTAGTCTGTTCTCTGCACCTCCCCCTTTGGAATTTCACTCTGGTATTACTCTTTTGAGGTGCTTTGATATAATGTTTGATTTTAAATAGGATTTAATATATTTTGGTCATGCCATTGACACTTAATATCCAAAATATTCTTTCACATATGGAGAGTACCACTGTGGTTTTAAATATTATTTCATAAAGGTTCAATTACTCCATTTCCTTTAACCCTCCACCTCCAAATAGTAGACAAAGAAGGGGTGCGTGAACATTTTTAAATATCTCTCCCATAAATTCATTAATTTAGTTCACAATTTCCTAAAGAAAACTGTCTAAAGACAATACAAGATAAAGGAAATAATAATTAAGCCATCCCCAGGGATAGTGGATGTACCTGAGAACCAGTTGCTGATCCTGATAGAGTAGAACAAGGACTGACATGAGGAGTAGGAGGCCTGGGCTTTATTCCTTTCATGGTCACAAGCACAAGTTTTCATTGTTTCATCTAGAAAATAAAAGGCTTGGAGGAGATCCATGCTTTCCAAGTGTACTATGCATTGGATTCAGCTGTGAAGCATGTTAAAAGTAGAGATACCTTAGGTCCATCTAAGTTAGGAACAATTTGAATTTAGGGCCAGCGCCCAAGATTCTCTGTTTTTCACTAACTCTGTAGTGACTGGGACCTACAACAAGGTTTGGGAACCACTGTTCCAGGGATGTCTAGGATTTTTATTTCAGTTTGGAATGGGTATGACACTCGATGTCTACATCAGGAAAATTTCATCACTAAGATAAAAAAACACCTACTTGGAATTAGAAGGACAGTATTTTATTTTGGGATCTGCAAGACTTTACACTTTTGAGATTCATTTTCTTTCTCTGAAAAATGTGGATCGTGTCAGTGGTATTTCTGTGGGCTGCTGAATAGGTGATCGTACTTAGCATACTGTCAGTAAGTATTAGCAGGTGGAACACAAGGAGAAATAGCAGCCAGTTCACAAAATGAAGTGTTATCAAGGAACCAGGAAGAAATATAAATATGTGAAATGAGTAAGGAGTAAAATAATGTTTGTTATGCTTCCATTATATTACCAGCTTAGTTCATTCATTTATGAGTGCATAGCCCTTTTTCTAAAATATTCAACAGAACAAACAAACTTCTTCCTTTTAGATCTATGGGGAATTTTGAAAAGTTCATTCTAAGATATCACAGAAAATTGTCAATGGCAAGTGCTGTGAAGTTGCTAGAGATAAATAATATATACAGTGAAACAATGAGAGCAGCGCAATACCTTGTATTCTGAAAGAATATTTTAAGCTTCAGATTTCACTCATATCAACAGATACTTTTTAATACTTATTAAGGACCTAATTGTGCACAGCAGTTTTAATATGCACAGTTCCATCTCTCCATGAGCTTATAGTTTAATGCAGTCCATATAAAATTATAGAAAGAGACACTATGTAGACACGACATTCCAAACATATTTCTAGCTTTTTCTTATAGGCAAATTGGACCTTAATTTTTTTTGCAACCTTTAAAACAATAATTCTCATCATTTTGATCTTTATTTCCTTTGATTCTGCTAACTGATGAGAAAGTAGATAATACAAGAGTAGATAATGTGTGAAGGCAAGGAGTAGATGGGAAATCTCTGTACCTTCCTCTCAATTTTGCAGTGAACCTAAAACTGCTCTAAAAAAATAAAGTCTTTAATAAAAAAGAAAGAAAATAGAAAAAAACTCCGTCACATTCAGCTAACACATTGTTGCTGTACAAAAATTCCTACACAGCAAGATGACTCGTAAACTGAAGGCAGGCAGAATGTGTAGGAACTGCATTAGGCTTGTAGACTCCAATATATACACCCTTGTACAAAGCACATTTCAGCACAAAGAATTCAATAATCTGACACTTCTCTGGTGAAGTGCATTATTCTGCTGTAGAGTAAATTGCTATGGCCAAATTTTTCAGTAGGATCCAATTCTCTATAATAACCCAGCAAGGTCACACCTCAAATGAAGCAGTGACCTACCTGAATGTCCCCTCATAATTATCGAGGGATTCCAAGGAAGCAGGACGTCTCCCTAACCTGTCTGCTGGGATCCTTGAGATTGAGTTATAAGAAAGGAGGCTGTGTCCATTGAACTCCACCTGACATTGTTCTTTATCATTGTTTCCTTAGCTTCTGAATTTTTGTTCCAGGGATAGATTATAAATAGGACGAACAGTGCCTAGAGTAGGCTCCGTGACTCATATAAGCCATAATTACACTGGCCATGAGACTATTTCCAGAACAGACTTAAGGCCTATAATTCAGAGAATAACATTTGTTTTAAAATATGGCTCCAGATTCTTTTTTGGCTTTGTCCTAGAAATGTTGAGGGTAACAGAAAAGATGACGCTGTTAAATACCTATAACTTCTTAATATCTGTGTGTGTGTGTGTGTGTGTGTGTGTGTGTATTTACACATTGAAATTGATGTTATGTTTAAGCTAACTGCTAAACTGATAGACTAAAAAATACCTTTAAAACACATTATAGTTTCCTTTTTTGTGCCTTTATTTTTAGGGATAAATGAAGGTTTTTAAAAAGGGTGTTTACTGCAACCATAAAGCAGCTCCATGCCAACTGTTGCAGAGAAGGCCCTTCTGACTCAGAAACACTAATGCATAGAGTAACCTGCTTTATTCTGGTGAAACCAGGGTTCGAAACCTCATCCACTTCATTCGCTTTGCTGAAATAAGCAAGTCTCCCTGGTGCCTCATGCCTCAAATTCCTTTTTGAAAACACCTGTTCTTCTCGTGGAATTTGGGGCTTTCTCAGTGACAATTCGAAGGATTTTAAAAAATGAAACAATTAGCAGAGAAAGCCCAGAGAGAAATAATGGGAATCATCTTACACATCATGAAAAATGCTTAGGAAAGTAAAAATAATATTGCAATACATTTCCTCCAAAATGATACTTTAATGCCTAGAATTATTTTAGAAAAATATTCAGTTTTTGCATAATGATTATGGATTAAATGATGATAAAAGTTTGGTGGAATTATACCAAATTTTCTGTAAAAGTTGAAACTTATCTATGAATGAAAGATGAAATTTTTCTTATTAGACCACCTGTTCATCTGGCATATTTTTTCCTTAACATTTTTGTCATGGTTGTACTTATGTTAATTTTAAGTATTAATCCATAAGATAGTATTAGCTACTTCTTGGCTGTATTCTAATATATATTTTATATATAAATTAATCTCAAATTTTCTCCAATTGATTCATTTGTTGGTTCTCTCAACAGATCAGCTGTAAGTTGAATTCCTGAAGTTTGACCCTTTTAAAAGCTGAAATATTGTGCAACAATCTTTCACAGCCCAAATACTTTGATTGCATTATTGAGATCTTTAGATTAACTGAGAAGGTAACTGGTCTTGTATTCAATCTGTGAATGACTGATCTACTCACACTTAATTTTAAAAAGTAAAGGTATTCCGTGCCTAAAGTGAATTTTCCTTTCCATTGAGTGCCGAATTGATACAAAGCGAATTCTAGAAAAATATGAGATATGCATGTATGTATGAGAATAAATCCTTCATATCTACCATCAATTTCCACCTTAGATATTCTTAAATGTTCACTTTACTTACCTGTAGTAGGATTTATCGATTGATCAATACACAGGCTCATTCAACAGTGTAATTTTTTATTTATTTCACTGAAACAAAATGGGCATAATTATTTAGACGGACATCTGACAATGAATACTTTTCAGACTTGGCTGGGTAATGTTTTTAGCATCACTGATCCAGCAAGATCCAATAATAAGACTGACTTTTTGTTTAATAGAATTCCCTCTAGAATGTTCTACTCCATTAGTAAAAGGGAGTTGCTCAAGTTGCATAGATATGTTCTCAAGGACATTGACTAATAAAACACAGACATTTGTGTCTAGATGCTGAATGTTGATGTGCAGACATTTGCTCAAGCAAACCATTCTCTAAATATATAAGTTGTGTTAACAAAATGATTACTATATTAAACTTAGAATTGCTTAGGCCTAATCAGATTTCTTTTAAATTACTGTAGCCTATAGAAATATTTCTTCCCAAATATAGAATTGTTTTATATATTTAGGTTACTCTGCAAAGATTATTAACAACTTTCATAAAAACAATCAAAAGAATACAGTATCAGAAGTCACTTTGTAGAGAATAGAGGAAGTTTTATTAATGTTTTTGTCCTGGACTTTTATATTCTACAACTTAATATGTTAGATTCATGAAGATGAACAAATATAGGTGTTTGTTAATGCAGCGCTGCAAAGTAGTGGCATTCAGAGTTATATCAAACACAAAGTAGTGGCACTCAGAGTTATGTCAAACACAATATATACAGGGCCATCCAAAAGAGACATTATGCAGGGTTTAGCTGCGTTTGTATAAAATACTACAGCTTTCTCTAGGATGCGTTTCCCTTGTGGAAAAAAGCTTAATTCTGCCAAGGCAATAGTGCAGGGCCCCTTCTTGCCCTTATTTGCTTTTAGAGACTTACACTGTCAGGTTGATAAATGGTCTTTGACAGAAGCAAAGGTAATTCAAAGCTCATTCACAAGTAGAATAGTCTTTAATAGATTCTTTTTTTAAACTCTCTGGTGGAGAAAAAAGATATAGAGAGAATGCTTAGTACTAACTCACTGTGAGGCTGTTATTCTCCCCAAACCCAAAAACCCATAGTCTCTGTACAGCTATATTTTTGTCATTCTATCATGCTTACTGTGTACATGTCTGTCTGTTATTTACCAACAGTCTTATTTATTTTGTATCCATATGAAAGAAAGTCAGTGTTTAATTAGGGAAAAAAAGTCTTTGGTTGAAACGTGGTGTGCTTTTTTTTGCAGGAGAGGGGGCAGCCTTTCATCAACTGAATAACGTTGAACATGTATTTGGCAAGCTCACCCTATCATAATGATGATTTGGAATTACAGAAAAGAGTTGAAGGTTTTAGTAAATGCAGGCAAATTTTAGTTCTATTCTCTTTGCTTTTGATGTTTGACAAATCAATTCATTCGTGATAAAATAATGGGGTAAGTCAGCAGAGAGAGCTCAATTCATTGCATTTATCCCACCCACCATACTTCATCTGCAGAGTGGTTGCTCTGATTGTGTTAGATCATATTCCCATCATCTTCCCAGGCATAGATCCCTCACATTTCATTTGGGTTTATTCCTTTTGTTCTTTTCAAAAAAGACTCAGGAACATAGCATTGAGAAAGAGCTTTTCCTGCAGTGTTAAGGAAATTCTCTAATTAATGGTAGATACAAATAATAGGATGTATGTTTTTCTGGTTATTCTGAAGACAGTGAGAATGATAGTTGCTATTACTTTTATATTAGCTCATATAAATGACTACTCTTATACTAAACCAGTATCAGAGCTATAAGTTATGCTTACTATCTCTGCTTTTCTAAGCTTGAACATGTAATGAAGTTAATTTTCTTTGGAAGACAGTGTTAGAGTGATCTACAGCCCTCACATGGATGCACACTAGCACACCTCTAAGAAATATAACTGATTGAAACCCTAAGGCAATCATTTGGGCAAATAAAAATGTCCAATTCAATGAAGGGCTTTTCTGGGTTTCATCATATTTGGCAGAAATAATATGTTAAATCTTTTTTAAATGCATACAGAAAAAAAAAAGTATAATTGTATTGGTCATTCTACTGAGTACAGCAGTTGCATCACCCTGAGATATGCAGTCACGCATATATCTAGAGGAGAGTGGTACAAAGAAGATCATATACATCTCACTTAAAGAGCCTGTAATTGTATAGATGTGTAAAGACTCATGCATGAATAATTATGCTTTAATATAAGCAAACACAATGTTGAAAGAGATAATTATTATTTTTTTTTTTTTTGAAAAAAGGAGGCATTGACAATGTGAGAATAAATACAGAGGAAAGAAGCAGGCTCTTGAACTAGGTACCAATAAAAGCTTCATGGAGGAGTGGCCATTTTAGAAATTTGTAGATGTGTAAGATCCTGTAGAGTTGCTGGTGGAAGGGGGCAACTTTAAGAGTGGGGAACACCACGTATGAAGATATGAAGGCCAGAAGTCCGAGACCGTTTCACAGAGTTGTGTTATCTCCGTCACATTACTCACATCACATTATGGGAATGTGTCAAATATAAGAGTGGAATGATGGCTGACACATTCACCCATTAATTCACTCATTCACTGAGTTCATAGAGTTCCTGCAATGGGTTCTAAGAACTCAATGAAATCAATGGGTGAGTGTAACACTAGGAAAACATTCAGAAATGAATGAAATATAGCAGCTGTGTAGGGGTCATTCTTTACTGTGGAATATGGAAGGAAAAACAGGTAATTACAAGGCAATATAATAAATTCTGAAGTTGGAGCTTTCACAGAATATTATGGAAGTAAAACACATGTCCCAGCTAAACCTACTTGAGAGAATCAGGAAAAAATTAACAGAGAAGCTGATATGTGGCCTAGATCCTGAGGCATAAATATTATAGTAGATGGAGAGTGTGAGATGAACAGTCAAAGCAAGTGAAATAAGTATGTGTAACTGCAAACAGGTATAAAAGGGCATAGTTTTTCGGGGTAGAAGGACTTGAGTACTGTGCTTAAGGGATTAGATTTGTTACGTAGCACTACATCATTGAAAGCATCTGAGCAGAGAAGCAAAAAGATCTTATTTGAATGTTAGAGCCATTGATTTATAGCATGCATAAATAAACAAAATAGATTTCAGTATACTCAACCGACTGACATCTAGTATCTTCTAAGTTATGATGATATCTTAGACCAAGTAGAGATTATAATGTGTCAATCATTACAAAGAACTGAAGAATCCATCTGCTCTACTATTAGTTCAATTGACTCATCATTACTTAGTCTAATATAAACCTCTTAATTTCAAGTAAAACAGAACGAGTAAAGGGATAATAATTCATAGCAGGTCATGTGCAGTTTAGTGATTAAATAAAAGACTTCTGAACAAGACTAGGGCATCTACCTAAGTCCACTGAATATGATAACATATAAAGAAGCATCTATGCCATATATAATAGTAGTTCCTCTAGCCTCTGTCCAACCACAGATCAGGACTGAATACTAAGCAATGATGTATAATCATTACATGGCATGATTATTTCACTGTTTGCATACACAAATTTATAAAACCAAACAGTATTTATTTTAGTTAAATATGTAAATCATAATCCTTTTCAAGATATGCATTGAATTCTTCGCTTAAAATCCTCCAATCCGTCTCTCTGAGGATGAAACCTAAATTTCTTGCCATGCCTTACAAATATTTCCAGTATCTCAACAGTGCATACTCCTAACTTTGTCTGTTATATTCTTTCCTGGGCTTTGTACATTCCAGCCAAACTGCTTTTCCAGCTATTTTTCAAACACAGCAAGCTCATCACCCCAGGCCTTTTGTACTTGCTCTTCCTACTATCCATGCTCTTCTTCCCCAAGATTCACATGGTTGTTTTGCCTTTCAGATCCTCACACAGTGTCACCACACTATCTGTTCTAAAGTAGCTGTACTCTGCCGCCCCAAAACCCCTGTCACATTCAACCATATCACGCCTCCTGTCTGAAATCATCCCATTATATCTTCTTACTTACATGTTTATTCTGTCTCCTTCTATCTCACATCCCCACCACATAAACGCACTAGATTGCAAAATAGGAGAACAATTTGTTCATTTAGCACATTACTGTTTTCTTTTTTTTTGAGACGGAGTCTGGCTCTGTAGCCCAGGCTAGAGTGCAGTGGCCGGATCTCAGCTCACTGCAAGCTCCGCCTCCCGGGTTCACGCCATTCTCCGGCCTCAGCCTCCCGAGTAGCTGGGGCTACAGGCGCCCGCCACCTCGCCCGGCTAGTTTTTTGTATTTCTTAGTAGAGACGGGGTTTGCACCGTGTTAGCCAGGATGGTCTCGATCTCCTGACCTCGTGATCCACCCGTCTCGGCCTCCCAAAGTGCTGGGATTACAGGCTTGAGCCACCGCGCCCGGCCCACATTACTGTTTTCTGAGGACCTAGGGCAATAGGTGTTCAGTTGAATGGATGAAGATATAACATTATTATATACTTAGATCCTGGCCTTCAAAAGCGATGTTAATTACAATGCGTACAAACTATATTTGGGTGTGGCTGGAAAGAAAAATGTGTTTTAGTCCCCTCTACATCATGCAAAGACATTTGTTTGGTTAAAAGTTTCATGTGTTGGCCAGACACAGTGGCTCACTCCCAGCACTCAGGGAGGCCAAGGAGGGTGGATAACCTGAGGTCAGGAGTTCGAGACCAACTTGGCTAACATGGTGAAACCCTGTCTCTACTAAAAATACAAAAAATAGCCAGGCATGGTGGCACATGCCTGTATTCTCAGCTACTCAGGAGGCTGAGGCAGGAGAATTGCTGGAACCCGGGGAAGCGGAGGTTGCAGTGAGCCGAGATCACACCACTGCACTTTCCCCTGGGCTACAGAGGGAGACTCTGTCTCAAAAAAAAAAAAAAAAAAGCTTTCTTTATTTGACAGACCTAGCCTTACCATCCTGCATATGAGATTCATACCCACCGATACTTTGCTCATCATTTGTACCAGGAAAATTAATAGGAATTAGGAGGAAATGTTAGTGTCCTTTCTTCTTCTCCTCCTACTCTAGTATATAATCAACCATGTCCTTCTCATCTGCAAAGTACTTATTACGGCTCTGCTGAAAAAGACTTTGAAAGGAAGCCTGCAAAAAAGAAATTACATGATTATCTGGACCTCACCCTTTTTTTACAAACAGAGACAGATGTAGATAAAAGTGATGCCATTATATTTATTATGTGCACCCCTTTGTAACATGTCGCCTTCAAAAAGCCTTTTTTTTTATTCTTGTTGCCTTATTTTGATTTACTTATCTCTGTTCTATAATCATGAATACGACCTTTGCATTTGCCTGAAAGTGGTTCTTTTGCATGGTACCATACTAATTTTGGGGATGACATAGTGTTGTTTAGTGATTAGCAAAGTGCCATGGGAGAAACAACCAGAGATTAAGAGTAAATAAAAAGAAACAATAACTGAGATCACGGAGCTAGTTTTGCTACCTGATCAGCTTTGACCTTGGGCAATGGATACAGCTTTGAGTCTCCCAGAGCCTTAATTTCTACCTCTATAGTATCTTCTCTCACAAATTAAAGAAATGATGTATAACATACATGAAGAACCTGATTCTCTGTGTCTGAGATATGTATACTTGTTAAAAGATGCACGGGTAATTTAGATATGTTTAGAAACAAAGGTGTGGATTATGACTTGGGACCCTCAAGACATGGGCCTAGCTTTATTACTCCTCTGGTAATGCTAACGCTGTCATCACAGCATGCAAAAGTCAGTATCTGACTATCTGATATGGGCCCTACTGTATCTCATGGAGGGGGGTGACATCTATATCAATAGCTTTTTAAATCCAGAACTTAATCCTTCCTTCCTTTTATTATTTTTTGAATCAACTTCACTATGTCACTTTTTCTATGGAAAATTGCTTCAATTTATCTCCATATGTCCCAGAAGCAAAATTCAAATGACTTTACACCAGAAAGGATGTAAAGTACTCCAACAAGTCCTGGCAGTGTTTGTGTAGGTATAAGGCCAGGTTTAAATTTCCCAATGTAGATTAAGACCTCATCAAAATATTTGTATCTCTAAAATATCCTTGAGATTAAGTGACATGCAAACATTATGTGGCATATATATTTCATTCTAGTGAGACAGTTATTTTCCTTGCCTTTATGTAGTCTGAAGTTTGAAAGCCAGGCTGATTTTGAAGCTCTTAGAGTGTCGTGGAATGAATTATGTCTGTTCTGACATAGTAATGTCTGAAGGATCAGCTCTGGCATACTCATCAAGTTTATGTTGCCAATGCTCTTAATATGTATTAGATTGTGCTAATTAATTCTGCATTCAGGATATAACATGTTAACCTTTTCTGATACCATTCTTTATCAAAACAGATTACTTTAATTCTTGCTTTATTTAAATTCCTTTTGTGGCCTGTTAGTATAAAAAAAGAAACACATTTAAAAATGCATTTGTTTCATACAGAAATATTCTAAGAGAAAATCTAGAAGGAAACTTCCTTTTTCTACTTTCCTAAAACATAAATAAGACATTAGTGTAAAGCAGTGGTACTATTTAAAATATACCACTGGTGTTGAAGCTTTCTCATCTAAATTGGTGTATGTATCTTTATACTTACAAAGTTGCCATACAGTTTATTCAAACAAACCAATTCTAAGAAAGCTACACTTTATTCTTATTTCTCAAACTCCCCATATGCCAAATGAAACAGCCAAATTGCACTTTTTCAGCATCTCAACATAGTTAGTATTATTATAGCCATTATTTTATGAAGATGTAAAACATACAGGGAGATCTGGCATGCAGCATTATTACACCGACTATCTATTGGTATAATGCATCACATTAACGGGTTAACGAAGGGAAAATTATGATCATATCAACAGATGATGAAACAATTCTTATTCATGTCAAACAAATCTTTGCACATATAGAATAAAAGGGGATTTTGTAATCCTCATGCAATACTATATTTAGGGATAAAACACTGGAAGACTTTGAAATTTGAGACTGGGCAGGAATGCTCATTATCACTGCTTCGGTACATCTTATGAGATCTTCAATAGAAAAAGGCAAAAAGAAAAAAAAAGAGAAATTGTAATAATTGGAAATGTTATCATATATACATATATGTACATACATACACACATAAATCTGATGTTATTATGGATATTAAAAAATCGGGCTGGGCGTGGTGGCTCACACCTGTAATCCCAACACTTTGGGAAGCCGAGGCGAGCAGATCACCTGAGGTCAGGAGTTCAAGACCAGCCTGACCAATGTGGAGAAACTCTATCTCTACTAAAAATACAAAAATAGCTGGGTGTGGTGGTGGTGCCTGCCTGTAATCCCAGCTACTTGGGAGGCTAAGGCAAGAGAATTGCTTGAGCCTAGGAGGCAGAGGTTGCAATGAGCTGAGATCGTGCCATTGCACTCCGGCCTGGGCAACAAGAGTGAAACTCCGTCTCAAAAAAAAAAAAAAAATTGTACAAAAATATGTAAGTCTTTTCCAAAAGGATGTTAAATTAGAAATAGAATGAGTTAATGGAGATGACGGATATCAGATACTGAAGAGAGTAGTAGACAAATCAATAAATTATGCTGCTATAAAGACACATGCACACGTATGTTTATTGCAGCACTATTCACAATAGCAAAGACTTGGAATCAACCCAAATGTCCATCAGTGACAGATTGGATTAAGAAAATGTGGCACATATACACCATGGAATACTATGCAGCCATAAAAAAGGATGAGTTTGTGTCCTTTGTAGGGACATGGATGCAGCTGGAAACCATCATTCTTAGCAAACTATCACAAGAACTGAAAACCAAATATCGCATGTTCTCACTCATAGGTGGGAACTGAACAATGAGATCACTTGGACTCAGGAAGGGGAACATCACACACCGGGGCCTATCATGAGGAGGGGGGAGGGGGGAGGGATTGCATTGGGAGTTATACCTGATGTAAATGACGAGTTGATGGGTGCAGCACACCAACATGGCACAGGTGTACATATGTGACAAACCTGCACGTTGTGCACATGTACCCTACAACTTAAAGTATAATAATAATAAATAAATAAATAAATAAAAAGAAAATTTTCAAAGGAAATGTTGCAAATGTTTAGCTCCTCTTTCTTAATATGTCTCCTCACTTCATGTTTATGAGATAGGATGGAAAGGGAATTATGGGAGGTAGATACTTGTTAAGAGCTTGCTTTTGTGAGAGCTGCTAGCATAGGTGTATTTTACCCACCTTCTACAATGGAATTGATAAGGAAAGCACATTTTATATGACAAGATGACTTAAAAGAAGGCCTTCGGCAATGCTTTCAAGTATTGCTACTTGGAGAATTTGATATATGACTCTGAAATTTAGAAGACACAAGGTCCACTGACTGACTCCTGAATAGAAATCTAGAGAATCAAAGAGGAGATATAACAAGCTGTTTTGAAGGAGGAATTAAAATGAGGTGGCTGATTTAGAATCAGAATTCTGATCCCAGAATTTACTAGGTTAAGGAGACAGGAATACTTTCTGAGGATTAGATGTGGGCCATGTGGAGAAAAAAACTGGCCTATAGCTGTTTTTACTTCTATCCAACAAGGGTCAGTTGGTGTGATCTAACAGTAAGAATCTGTGCCACCCTGGACAATTAGGGACTATGCCCATCTTCAGAAAGTGGAAGGAATTAATGTAACATCCACGTCATGGTGGTTGCACTGAGAGGGACTCAGCAAGGATGCTTATGTGGAACTTTCAAAAGATCCCAGAATCAAGGCAGCCTTTAAACATCTGGCTAGACTCAAACTCAAAGTATATAAAATCCACCTTCTCTCTTTTTTAGAGATAGCGTGTCACCTGCAGCCAGGCTGGAGGGTGCAGGCAATAATAGCCCATTGTGGACCCCAAATCCTCTTGGTCGTAGGATCTTTCCTAATTTAGCTCTTCTGGCAATCTATAGAAGGGTATATATTTTCATTTATGTTTAAGCTTAATTTTTTGTTTTGTTTTGTTTCTAGAGATTTTTTAGGGTCTAATATAAGGTTTTAGGTTGGTCTTGACCTCTGAGCTCTTAGCTATAGTTTATTTTCCTGCTGGGTCTCCTGTGCTGGCTGGGATTTTAGGCAAGAATCATGAACAGTCTTCTTCTTTTTCTTTTTCTTCTTCTTCTTCTTCTTCTTTTTTTTTAAGCAGTCAAACATCCTAGATGTAATTTTCAAGTAATTTAGTAAGTCAATCCCAAAATGTGTTTGGAATATTACAAGTCCAAAAGTTGGCAAGATAAGTTTTAAGAAGAACAGATTTGGTGATAGGAAGAGATTTCCATACCTGATGTCAAAATTTATTTTAAAGCCAGAGTGGTTAAGAGGTTGGTATTGCAGATTGCACAACGTTAGACAAAACAACCAAATGCAACAGGATAAGAAGTTACAAAATAGGTCCACATATATGTGGATAATTACTTTATAAATGTTGTGTCTGTGGAAAACAGTGGTCTATTGACTCCAGTCAATAAATGAACCTGGGATCATTGGATGTGGGAAGAGTGGAAATTTACTTCACAGAATGCACAAAATAAATTTCAGGTGTCTTAAACATTTAACATTTAAAGATAGAAATGTAAAACATTTAGAAGATCACATAGAAAAACATTATCACCTCAAGAGTGAGGATCTTTTCTTCTGCCAAACAAGACACTGAAAGTGAAAACTACAAAGAATATATATTTATTAAATTTGATCTCGTTAACATTACAAACATCAATGCAACAGAAGACTCCATAAACCAAGTTAAAAAAACAATGCCACAGAGTGTAAAAGATATTTAGAATACTGGGATATATATACACCACCTTTTCAAAATAGACAGAATAACAGCAGATGTGAAAAGTTATCCAAGTGGCTGGTAAACACATGAAAAGTTGCTCAATATCTCTAGTAACCAAGAAAGGTTGACTGGAGCTGCATTTAAATACTATTTGACAAGCATCAGATTCCAAAGAAGTCCAACAGCAGGTAATACCAAGTATGTGTTTAAGATGTAGAGAAATAGAAATTTTCATATACTGTTTTTTTTTTTTTTTTTGAGAGTACAAGTTTATAGAATTGCATTAGGAAGAAATTTTGCAATACCTAGTGAAGTTCCAGATAATCACTCCCTACGTCACATTAATTCTTCTCTCACATAGACCTTAGGAAAGCTCTCATGCATGAGCACATTGTGACATGTTCACCAATGTTAACTGCAGCTTTAGAAACAGCCCAAATGTCCATTACCAGAAGTCTCGATCAACACATTTGGGTGGATTCATACAGTGTACAATTCTGCAGATAAATCAAAATGAGCAAACTAGAAATAGAAGATAATATGGAATCCAGTGGAAGAAAAAGGAATAAAAAAGGAATACAAAATGATGAGGGAAAGAATATAATACAAATAAAATAGCAGTGATAAGCATAAACACTCAGTAAGAAGTGCTGCAACCTCTCTTCTACTTCACATAATTAACCTTCTGCCTGCCTGTTACCACCTAATACCTTCCTGTAATAAGATAAAAGCAGGGTCCTTCAACATATTTAACTTAGCTATTAAATCCTTTTTAGTGCCTTCTTTAAATCTTAAAATTAGTTGAAAATATTTAAATATAACTAGATGAGGCTCTTCTACTACTTTTTAAAATGCTAATAAAATGTTTGAGTTGTAAAATGTCACCTGATGTTGCTTGTTTTCCCCCACAAATTTATAGATATTCTTTATCTTGTTTAGAAAGTTTTTTTTTTAATTAGCATATCCATTCCTTGGGTCAACCTTGATTAATCAAATTGATTTTTAAAAATAATAGTATGTATAATTCATATGATAAAAATATCAGAATTTCTTGATTTTCTAAAAAATGATAACAGCCATTGTATTTGTACCTGTGATTGCAGAACAAAAAATAAATCAGTGTAAAAAGTCATTAGTGAGTTGACAAGGTATTATTAAAATCCCTAACATTTAATCATTTGATGTATTAGGAACTACAGAGATTTACTGTAAAATCAATGATTACCTATTGATAATTAGAATAAGATTATTCTTTAGGAAAAAAAGTGTAGTTCTTTTCATATTGCATTTATTCATGCCCTATAGAGACATCTATAGCACAGTTTGTTTGTAGAGGTGAAGTCAGAGAAGGCTACAAAATGAAGAGTAAACTTGCCACAAGTCTCAGCAATAGTACCAAGCTAAATATTATAATGTGATATGGTTTGGCTGTGTCCCAACCCAAATCTCATCTTGAATTGTAGCTCCCATAATTCCCATGTGTTGTGGGAGGGGCCAATGGGAGATAACTGAATCATGGGGGTAGTTTTCCCCATACTGTTCTTGTGGTAGTGAATAAGTCTCATGAGATGTGATGGTTTTATAGGAGGTTTCCCCTTTTGCTTGGCTTTCATTCTCTCTTGTCTGCCGCCATGTAAGACATGCCTTTCATTTTCTGCCATGGATTGTGAGTCCTCCCCAGCCCTGTGGAAATGTGAGTTCATTAAACCTCTTTTTCTTTATAACCTACCCAGTCCTGGGTGTGTCTTTATTAGCAGGGTGAGAACAGACTAATACATAATGTATGCAAAACATGCAGTATTTTGGAATAAAGAAGAAAAACTCTAAATGGAATTTCTGGTATTTAAAATATCTATTAATAGTTTATAGTTTTTAGAAAAACGAGTTCCTTTCAAATTTTATTTGGTTATGTTTTCTAAATAGTAAGCAGACTTTCTAACATTTAGTCTTTTGAATAAGGAAATAACATATCAATGAAACTGTTAGGCATTTATTTCTAAAGTGGACCATATTTTATACTTCTTAGTTTTTCTATTCAATTAATTATGAATAACCATATATTATATGCACATTTTGATCATTCTTATATGACATTTTATAAATGGAAATATGATAGATTTAGAAACATTACATAACATCTTCTTAATGTGGCCCTTAAATTTATTTGCTTACAACTTTGCCAAAAGTCCCAATGAGACGCCTCTACAATGACTCATCTTTCTGTCTCTTTCAATATTGCAACATTATTAGTTTTGGTTCCTTTATATGATTTTTGGCCAAGATAGCTGAGATCATGTGAGCTTATCTCAAGAAAGTTACCAACGTTCATTTTTTTCTGTTCCCCAAATTATTTTTTAAGAAAGTCAAAAGTCAGATAGCCTAATAAGAAAACTCTTAGATATAATACAAACTTCTTTAAGAAGACTTTTTTTAAAAATTTCTTTCTTTTTTGTTTCTAAGATGGAGTCTCACTCTGTCATCCATGCTGGAGTGCAGTGGCACTGTCTTGGCTCACTGCAACCTCTGCCTCCTGGGTACAAGCAATTTTCCTGCCTCAGCCTCTTGAATAGCTGGGATTACAGGCACGCACCATGACGGCTGGCTAAGTTTTGTAATTTTAGTACAGATGGGGTTTCACCATGTTGGCCAGGCTGGTCTTGACCTTGCTGGTCTCGAATTCCTGATCTCAATATCCGCCCACCTCAACCTCCCAAAGTGCTGGGATTACAGGCATGAGTTACCGCGCCTGGCCTTTTAAAAAATTTTCTAACTAAAAGTACACTTACGGAAGCTGGGAAAACAGGCACCAAGTATGAGATAAAATGTACTGGACTGCCTTTGTAAACCATAGACTATAGATACAAGTCTTAAGTGAATCCACACACTTTCTAGACAACGTCCAATCTTACAGCATATTTCCTGTTCTAACAAACCAGTATAGTCAAAATTCATTGGGATACAACAACCTTAAGATTAGTGTAAGGTAAGAACCATATACTAAACATGCATATAAAAAGTCTGTAGATTACATTGTTTTCTCCCCAACAGAAAATGTGGATTTTGTTCTGAGATATATAGTGAAATACGGTAAAATAAAGTTTTGGCCAACTATACTTAATATAATTCAGATACTTATCAAATTTCAGATGCAATTAAAAGGAGCTGAAAGTTTGGATGTCAGGACAGTTGGAAATACTGACGAGAAAGAGCTTTTAAAAAGCAAGAAAGTCACAACAAATCATGACATTATCAGAAGTTGGGTTTACAAGAATGAAATAATATCTTTTGCAGAAACTTGGATGGAGCTGGAGGACATTATTCTAAGTGAAGTAACACAAAAGTGAAAAACCAAAACGTATATGTGTTCACTTACAAGTAGGAACTAAGCTATGAGTTTGCAAAGGCATACACAGTGATATAATGGACTTAGGAAACTCAGAAGAGGGAGGGTGAGAGGAGCTAAGGATAAAAAACTACACATTAGGTACAATGTACACTACTCAGGGGACAGGTTCACTAAAATCTGGAAATTCACCACTATTTAATTCATCCACATCACAAAACCACTTGTATCCCAAAAGCTATTGAAATAAAATTGTCTTAAAGAAAAAAATTGATTTTACTTTAGTTTTCAATAAAACATCATAATAAGAATAAATTATTGTTATTGAGAAATTATTATTACTCTTGTGATACCTTTTTCAAAATATAGGTATGAACCATAATTATTACCAATTTTAAGAGATTTTTATTTAACATCATGCTTTTGCTGTCTTTATCACAGACCACTTAAATTATTTTGTTGTCAAAATCATGTCTTCCTTGAGACTTACAGGTAATAGAGAGCATCTTTTTTGCCATACTCTTAAAAAGTAAAAAAAAAAAAAAAAAAAAACTAAGATCATTTTTGTTTGCATCTGAGCCAAATTTTAAAGGATTACATTCTTAATCTTGACATTCAAAGGAGAAATCCCAGGATATTGTAAATGTTCCAGCAGGATTAAGACGAGAGACTGCAGTGTCTGTAAGAGCTCTCCAGCCTGTCTCGTTTCTCAAAATGATGGGGCAGAGTGGGACAGAATATCTGAGCCCTTGACCTCATCAAAGAAGTCAGATGTGTCAAAGTGTGACTACTCTCATTGTAGTAAGTAATGTACAGGGAATTACTGCAGCATATTTTACTTTTACCACATTCCTCCCCAGTCCATTCAGTGATGCTGGAATAATAAATAGGAAATGCTTAATATCATAAGTAAATTTTCTTTAAAACTTTTAAGTAGAAATTAAATAATAGTAAATTTGAGAAATCCATAATCAATTATTAAATATCATGTGTTCTGTGTCAATACTTTTGCCATTTAGCCTATTTGTTATGTTTATTATATTCAAATAATACCTATTTTTCAGTAATTAAACTTAGAAATTTAATGTACACTTTTGATGCAGATTATTAAAAAATATCACTACTATTTCAGATCTAACTATATTTAGAATAAATCTGAGCTGACTATATTATGGACATATAAAGTACTAACTGAAAAGGAAGGCTGCATTTGATTGCCAATAATGAATATATGAACAGATTGCAGGGAAATATGTAAAGGTTGGAAAATATATTATAGGTTAATTTGTAGGGACAGGAATTTATTTTTTCTGCATTATAGACTAAGATGTCAAATCTGAAATTAGTTAAAAGTATGGCTATTGAGCTTTATTATAGAAAAGTTAAAATTGTAGTTGAATACGAGTATAGTGTATTAGTCTGTTCTTACATTCCTATAAAGGAATACCTGGACTGGAAAATTTGTATTCAAAAGAGGTTTAATTGGCTCATGGTTCTGCAGGCATACAGGAAGTGTGGTGCCTGCATCTGCTTCTAGTGAGGGGCTCAGGGAGCTTATAGGGAACTATAGCTCACGGTGGCCGGCAAAGGAGGGCAGTGTCACATAATGAGAGCAGGGAGAGGAGAGGAGAGGAGAGAAGGGAGAGGAGCGGAGCCACATACTTTTAAACAACCAGATCTTGCATGAGCTCAAAGCGAGGACTCAGTCATCACCAAGGGGTTGACACTAAGCCATTCATGAAGGATCTGCCCCCCATGGTCCAAACACCTTCCACCAGGCCCTACCTCTGTAGCCGCCCAAGGGATTCACCTTGCCCGCTGCCTAGACAGAGCCGATTCATCAAGACAGGGGAACTCCAATAGAGAGAGTAATTCACGCAGAGCTGGCTGTGCAGGAGACCGGAGTTTTACTATTACTCAAATCCGTCTCCCCCAGCATTCGGGGAGCAGAATTTTTAAGGATAACTTGGTGGGCAGGGGAAAGTCAGTGAGCCAGGAGTGCTGATTGGTCAGAGATGAAATCATAGGGAGTTGGAGCCGTCTTCTTGTGCTCAGTCAGTTTCTGGGTGGGGGCCACAAGATCAGATGGCCAGTTTATTGATCTGGGTGGGACCAGCTGATCCATTAAGTTGCAGAGTCTGCAAAATATTTCAAGCACTAATCCTAGGAGGAGTTTAGGGAGAGTGAGAATGTTGTAGCCTCCAGCTGCATGACTCCTAAGCCATAATATCTCATCTTGCGGCTGATGTTAGTCCTGCAAAAGCAATCCAGTCCCCAGGCAAGAAGGAGGTCTGCTTTGGGAAAGGGCTGTTACTGTCTTTGTTTAAACTATAAATTATAAACTAAGTTTCTCCCAAAGCTAGTTCAGCCTACGCCCAGGAATGAACAAGGACAGCTTGGAGGTTAGAAGCAAGATGGAGTCAGTGAAGTTAGATCTCTTTCACTGTCTCAGTCATAATTTTCCAAAGGCAGTTTCACCTCCAACACTAGAGATTACAATTCAACATGAGATTTGGAGGGGGCAAATATCTAAACCATCTCATGTAGGGTTTTTCATCAACTTTCCTAATATGGCAATTGATTAACAAGTGTTAAACTAGCATCTTGACTTAGCAACTGCTAAGATTCATTATAAAGTCAAAAATATATTGTGACATCCTACACATCAGATTCTTTTCTCTCTCTCTCTCTTTTTTTTTTTTTTTTTCATCTTTGCCTCTTCACCAAGAAATCTCAGGCTTTCGTTTACAAATGACCATGTCAAATCTGTTGATGACAGATTTAGTGCCTAACAGGAAGATACTCTTTAAAGAATGCCAGGAAGTAATAAAGTAGTTGAAAAAGCAAAATTCTGGATTTTGTTAGCTAAGAAAGGATCAGGAAACTGAGGGCTTTGAATCAGTTAATCCATTTTATTCCTGGTTTTGCTTTGTTTCAAAAAAGAGACTCTTTTCATTAAAGCCTTGTAGAGGCTTGTTAGGTGAGGAAGAAAAACGAATAAGATTTGAGTTCTTCTTTTATGCGAAGCCTATACCGTCTCACCACTTTCTCCTCTGTTTTTTAACATCCAGACCTGTGTAGAAAAAGAGCAGAGTTCCTTTTAATTGTTTTTAAAAAAAGAAATTAAAATAGCTGCAAAAAGCCTAATTCTTGACCTATAGCATTTCAGAAAACTTCAGTTGATGATGTCCCACAGTTACTTTGAAGTCTGTTTTTGCATGCTATGTGTCTCTGTGTGTGTGTGCATATCTGCACACATGCACACCATTACCTCATCTCATTATATATACAGATGTATTATCTATACACCCAGAGATTTGTAGGCTAAAATAAACTTGACCCTAAACGTATTATCATACATCGTAAGTATTTTGTTTTGCCTTACGTAAGATTTGAGGACAGAGGTATATTATATGGTATGTATAGAGAAAAGTAGTATAGAGAAAATTCCACTTTCAGAAAGAATCAACTTCTGTGGGGATATTTATATGTTTATGTTTCTATCTCTATAGGTATAGATACATTTCTCATTTATCTGTGAATACAAACATACAGTCTTGGCATCTGTCTTACAACAGGACCACACAATAACGTACCTGGCATATTAACAGCTTACGCCAGATAAAGATCAGAATTCCAAAGGGTCAGAGCGAAAGCACAAGGAATAATACATATTTGATCAAAATTCACTTGTAGACTAAGAGATGATTGGCAGAGAACAAGCAATATTAAGCACTCAGCTCTGCTCAGAGAAACCACAGTGAATACATAGCCAAGAATACCATCTGTTGAATATGAAATTCTTGGATCAAGACATTATAGATACATTTCCCCAAACAGCAGGGACAGAAGTCTTTCTGGAAACAAAATCACAATAGAGTTGCAGGAACGTGAAGTGAGAGAGAGGCAAATAACTGTTCTCTGCATTGTGGGGAGCAAATTCCCTTACTGCTAGTGTGGAGAGTGATTAATTACATGGCATGGTTCATGGTGGTGGTAGTAAATAAACATACAGCAGGTATTCACCCTGTTCGAACAATCTCTAAATCAGTATGTCAACTACTAGCTATGGGTAGATCAAAATCGTTTTACCCAGTGTGGTGTCTGCAACTTTTTTCACACTTGAAATTCATTGTGTTACCTGTCATTCATTATGTTTTATAAAGATAATAGAATGATTACTGTGTGATATTCAGTAGGAAGAT
This sequence comes from Papio anubis, assembly GCF_008728515.1. NCBI lineage: Eukaryota > Metazoa > Chordata > Mammalia > Primates > Cercopithecidae > Papio > Papio anubis. The sequence goes on along the minus strand of NC_044978.1, from coordinate 155,423,614 downwards.
TTATATGAAAAGGTTGAGGAATGATACTGTTCTTAAGGAAAAACTCAAATACAGTGTTATGCGTTTATATTTGGATCTGGTATTCTTAGAAAAACCGTATTTTTCTATACATTAAAATAATACCTTTACTAGAATGGACCTGCATGTCTTTTAGGGAAGCAGTCTGGTATCTAGAGATGGACAGTTTTTGGCATGGAAATGACCTGTGCTAATGAGAAGAGGAATAGAATGGTGGGCAGGAACAATGACACAGTAGGAGAAATAATAGTGGATACACAGCTGTTAATAAAAGGATCCCAATTCCTTTAATTGCACACATTGAGAAAAGATGGAAACCAATATGAAGGGTACTAAAATGTCAATTAATTCAGAATCTCATCTTGTCATAGTTTTGCGTACAGATGAATTACATTAAAACATTTTATTTTTACTCTGGAAAGTTCTATACGTTTGTTCAGTTTTCTGGAGCGTATTAATAGTGGGATATAATCATTATTAACATGTTGTAGGTGCTCAATAAGTAGTTAAGGGAAGAATACAATGAAAGCACTCCTTTAGAATGGTGTGAACCCGGGAGGCCGAGCTTGCAGTGAGCCCAGATAGTGCCACTACACTCCAGCCTGGGCGACAGAACAAGACTCCGTCTCAAAAAACAAACAAACAAACAAACAAAAACACTCCTTTAAATGCTTTGTATTTACTAACTCATTTAATTCTTTTAACAGTTCTAAGAAGTAGATGCAATTAGGATCTCTAATTGTTTTTGTAAGGAAACAAGGCAGATATTTTAGATATAATGCCAAAGATCACTCAGTTAGTAAATTGATTTGAAATCGGAACCCTTTCTCCAGATTGTGTGTTTCTATCTACTTTGCTATGTTGTTCATTAAAAGAGCCATGGTACCCTTTGAATATATGTTTTTAGGCCCATGGTAGACATTCATAATGAGATTATTTGTCTCACATGTTTACACAGAGCATCCATTGGGGACATTGCTATTATCTGTTTAGAGGATAATGGAATTGCTTCTGTTTGCTTCTGCTAATTTTCTGTTAATTTTGGGAGATGCATATGACTTTAGGTGTCCTGTTAATACTTCTCTCAACAGATTACAAGCTACGTGAAGAGCAGCATAGTTATTTGGGTGAACTTGAATTTATAATACAACTACTTACAGAAAGTTTAATACTTTCTCTTGGCTTTCCCTGAGCCTTTCTTTACATCTCATACATGTCATAAATTTTTCTTTGTGTTGTATTTGTATATACCTTCTCTCTCCCAGGCTTCTTGAAGGCAAGAGTTATTATTTAATGGCTTTATAATTTCAACTACCACGGTAAAATATACATAAGTCAAACATACCAGTAATAATTACCAAAATTAGCAATGAAGAGAACATCTTACATTGTAATTTTGCCTAAAAACGTCATTGCTGAGTCTTTTAAAAGAGTGTTTGTTTTTTAAAAAAATGTCAAACAAGTGCATCTACTCTCTTAGAATTTCTGTACCTATGTCTGCCATTTTTAATGTAATCAAATTATGAGTCATCTTTTAAAAATAAGTAACCATAGTTCTTTTCACCTACATAGTAGAGTGTAATAAAAGCTCCAAGAATCTTAAGTATTTTCAATGATAATATTAAAATATGTTTTTATGCTTTAATTATTTTAATTACATGTTACAGTATACCATGTGTAACACATAAAAATATCTTACACTTTAGGTATTCTATCTCTACTTCCTAATATGGTGTGTTTGCACTACATTTTTTTGACTGTTTCAGGCATGCTATCTTCTAATTCTGACTCGGTCAGAAAATAGCTAAGAGCACCACTTGTTTGCTTTCGATAAGTCAGTTTCTGGTCATTCATCACCTCTCATACTGAAAATGACCACACCGCAGGTACATTGTGTTATTGGCAAAAGTTGGCCAAGTTATATACCAGTAGGTATAATTTGACTATGTCTTCAAAACGTTGTGTTTATATTATAAACCATAAAAATGTCACAGTTTATAATGAACATAATATATTTTAGGTATAGAAAAAGAATTTGTAATAAATACAGAAAAAAACACATATGTCTTTTAAAGGCCACCCTGCTATTTTAACAGTTTAAGGATTTTTGGATACTTTACCAAAATATAAAATGCCAAGAAATTTTTTTTCTTATTTTTAAATTTTTCTTGGCATTACTTTTGTGTGAAGCTGGGTAAGATTGTAAATTAATCTCTATACTGAAAAGTGCTATATTAGATGCTATGTATAAAATATCAAAAAGAGTTTAAAACCATAACTGTATTTTAATATTAAATTCCCAGTATAGAAATATTAAGGTTAAATTCAGAATAGTGACATATTTAGATATGTTTTCTTACTTGAGAATTTCTAAAGCCATTTATAAAAGCTCCCTGTAACAATTTTCATTTTTTTCCCCATAATTTTACTTAATGATGCTCTTTGAATAGTAACTTTAAGTAATAGAGTTATATTCAGAGAACCATCAACTAACTCTCGAAGTATTACAACAAGGAAAAATCCATAAAATCAGCTATGTTAATGAGCTCAGCATTTTAGCTTTCATACATTTCCATCGAGCACATTTGCTAATTTTCTTTTACAGGCCCCAGATAACTGAGTAAAGTCTTTAGAGCGGCTTGTCAGATGTAATTTGACCTAATAATTACCCTTAAAGATGTGATTAAGAAACACCTGACACAGATGTCATGTACATAGGCAAACCACAAGTCGTCACCCCTTTCTCTCCTTTGATTTTGGTGGCCAAATGCCAAGTCAGCAGGCTATGAGAACTGGCCTTCAGGAATAACCTGCCAGTTTATAGCTGATTCAGGTCATTGTACCTATGCCAAGTGAGCCTAATGAGAGACGATCCTTGGATGTGTGCAAGCATTAAATGTATACATGGTTCTGAAAGACTTTATGAAAAAAAGGAATTCTTTTTTAAGAAAATACTTAGTTTTAATTTTTGTGGGTACACAGTAGGTGTATACATGTATGGGATGTGAGAGATATTTTGATACAGGCATGCAGTGCATAATACTCATATCTGGGTAAATGGAGTATGCATCACCTACAGCATTTATCCTTTGTGTTACAAACAATCCAATTATACTCTTAGGTATTTTTAAATGTTCAATTAAATTATGTTTGACTATAGTCACCCTGTTGTGCTGGCAAATACTAGGCCTTACTCATTCTTTCTAAGCATTGAAAAAGGAAATATTTCCCCGCAAAAACCTTGTAAGCTGTCTTTAATATAAATGCAAACAAATATTTGTAAAAAGGTAATTCAATCACTAAGAATATTTGCAGTTTCACTAATTTGGATATATAACCTAAGGATGCCAAAAATATTTTTCTTCCTCTATAACTCAACATCAACTTTCATATGTGTTGATCATTGTTTTTTAATCTTTGAAGTTCACAAATTGATGAGAAGCATAGTCTTTTTTAAAGATATTTCTTGACTATTTTTTTCTGTTTTAAATTTATTGACTAATGCTTAAGTCAATAGTTTAACTCCATGTCTCCATTACAGAACAGGTATGAAAAGTGTTATTTAGATGAGTTTTTATGCCTCCTCAAAGCTCATGATGTATCCGTATTTTTAAAGATACAAAACTGTTGTAGTTAAAAACAACTTTATGAACTACACTTGATGAAATACATTAATAATTTATCTCTTAATATAATGAGTATTTTGAGTGAGATGATTAGTCATTTTCAACATTCATTTCTAGCCCAGTTCACTTTTTAGACTTCCTTTCTCCGAAAACTTTTCTGCACGTCTTCATTACATCCTGTCACCAAAACCTAAAGATAACTTTCAGAGCTTGCTGAGGGGTTATGACCCACCATGAGAAATAATGAAATGCCTTCTCTGACTGGTAGATGCATCCAAACATATTAAGAATATCAGTGGAAAATATCAAATGCATAACTTAAAGTAGATTTAAAGTGTGCATTTTTAGCATTCATATGCTTCTTACCTGTAAAAGATGTTCATAGCTGCATGACATATATATGTATATATGCTTATTAATTTCATTTGTGAATTTTTATAGAAAAATATTAAAATATAAAAAATGAGAAAATATACTTTTTAATTTGAAAAGGAACTTGAATTCCTTTCTGTGATATTAATAAAATGAAAACAGATGAATGTGGAAAATGTAATTACTTATGTTATCCTAAATATCACCTGGATTTACAGTGATTTTTCAAACTTTTATTAATCAATAATTGGCTTAAGGTCTATATTTTGAATGAACCATACTATTATGTATTGCTAAGATGAAAAGGATAACATACAAATGAATTTGATGAAAAGAATTTTATATCCTAGTTTAATTCCCATTTAATCTTCTCTCAGTTATTGTGAGGAACATTTACTGAGCCAAAGCATAATATGCAATTATACATAAAAATATATAATTCTCACTCCACTTCGACATTTGTGAATAAAGTTTCCACTTAACTCAAGAATTTTACAACTGAGAAACATAGGGAGTGAGATTCTGGATGTATATAATTAAAGAGTAGAGCTAAATGCTTGCATGATTAAAGGAAATGAAAAATTAGGAGTATATTTAATAGTTGAATTGTGAAATCATAATCAAGCTCAATCTGAAGTACTATGATTTCCATTCCGGTGGTCATCTGAGTGATTTCTTGCCTGATGGAGTTACTATTCTTCCCCCACACACGTGCTTAGATTTTCCATATATTTTACATTATGAGAAATTGCCTAATTCCCTGTTTGAAGAAGTGCCTGGTACAATGTTGATATGCAATATGATTTTCTTATGAATAAGAAAAGTAATCAACAAATATTTTCTATATATACACAGTCTAAAATGCACATATTTCTATCTCTTAAGAAATGAGATTATTCTCTTCCGTATAAATATAAAAGGTAAATGTCAAAATCTTTATCTTTGTTAGCTATGAAGTTGAAATAATAAATGAAATTCAAAGAACCTGCTAGGGATAGACATTGGGGAAGGAAAAACTGAGGAATTAGAAAAAGCTACAAACATAAGATCAGATTCTAACCTATCAGCAGTGATAACATTTTTATTCTCCAGAGAGAATGGGTTACATTTCTCTGAAACTATTTGTGGTATAAAAATCTCAGAATATTACCATTGAAAGGGTCCCTAGAGATCATCTAGACCAATGGTTCTTAACTGATGTGAGGTTGTGAGATGCTTTGTGAGTATGATGGGGGTTAAAGACCTTTTTGCTGGAAAATTACACGTTTGCCCAGAATCACAATTTTGCACACAATTCTGCATACATTTCTGGGAATTCCAGCTTAATGCAGCCAACCTGTAGATGCAATTTAAGAGCCTCTAATTATTCAAAGTTCATTTTATAAATGAGTTGAATAAACTAGAGACCTAGAGAGGGACCAGCCTCTCTAAATCTAATTACATTGACCTTTCCTATCTCTCCAAGTTGTTTGGCCATTTGCACTGATAATGTTTCAAAGCAATCACCACTTTATGTCTAGTTTGTTCTCATTTCTATGACTGGATGGAAATGTGTGGAGGCAGTTTCCACTTTCTACCAGAGACTGGTCCAGTTCTACTACACAATTTTGTCTTCATATAGACAAAAATACTGCATTCTGTCATTTATCTTGTATGTGTGAATGGTCGTTTTAAAGCTTTGTCTGAACCAGGCTGTCCCACTTTGGTATGAAGAGTTTGCTTCTGCATCTATCCACCAATGAATAATGTGCACAGATAAGGTGCAGTAGGGAATCTGTGGTCCAGTGACAGGCACATGGATGATGTATCCTTATTTCCCTCAGATATTGCCTGATTTTTAAACGGATTAGGATGGTGTTTATTGTAAACCACAAGGAATTATTTTGAATCTCCTAAAATAAGAGCTGTATGACAACTAAAAAATAGCAAGAACATCCATTTTCATTACATTTATTTCATTATAGTTTAAGAGGTATCAATATTTGCTTCCCTCTTGCTGTAAGCAGTAGTCAAAAGGTAAATTCTATTGTTTGCATTACTCCTGTTTAAAAAGAAGGATAATAAAATTTGGTAGGGAGAAAATGACTTACAGGCTTCTTTCTACTTTTTCGTGCTCCTTAAAAATATACATCTCTGAATCCATTTCTTGAGGCAGTAGAATACCATATAGAGCTAGGATTTTCTTGAACAACATAAGGTGCATATTTGTTCTCTACAGCTTTATTTTGAAGTTATAGAAATCAAATGCAAGGCATAGTGAAATTTCCATATATTTGTGTGTGTGTGTGTATGTGTATGTGTGTGTGTGTATGTGTATGTGTGTGTGTGTGTGTGTGTGTGTGTGTGTGTGTGTGTGTGTGTGTGTGTGTGTGTATATGGGAAAAAACATTTGTTAACTTAAAACTTAAGCTTTTCTTAAAAGCATCAGTGCAAGTATATCCACTACATTGCAAGTCATCTTTGGTTTCTCCTATAATCTCCTATAATCAACTTAAAAATTCTTGCATCTTGGAGAAGTTATACTTTTAAAGGCAACCACATGAGCCAAAGAGTCACTTCTTTCCTCTATCATTTTTGTGAGGATTAAGTGAAATGAAATATGGGAAAGCCTATTGTAAATAAAATAAAAGATCACAATATAATATAGAACTTGATTATAAATTTTTATTAGCGTAGTGTGTTTCATCACTTAATATAAGCAATCTTTACCTTCCATTTTACTCAACTTTGTGGTGGACATGTTTGGAAGACATGCATTAAAGGCTCTATCACTATCTTTGGGGACCTGCTGTAACTTCCATCTGTACAATTTCCAGATCCTCAAAATACTGATCTTAATACTTGCCTCTTTGATATCCTAAGAAGAACTGAGTGAAGCAACACATGTGAAAACCACGTGTAAATTACCATTACTCAAGAGAAAATATGGTGATGACTCCACCCTCTTGAAATCTCTGAGTAAATGGAGTCGTGAAAACCAGTAAAATTTGCAGGACCAGATATTTGTATTTGTGCAGATCTCTGCAACAATCTCTAAAACAGAAACATTCCAGACGTCCTAGTAGAAAGCTGAACCCCCATCCATTTAGATTTTGCATTAAAATGACAGATTGCTCTATGACTATTACTTACTGGCTACTGCTTAAGGACGTCTTATAACAAATCCGTGAAAGGCTGCAAATGGACAAAGCACATCTTAAGGACTAAAAATAAACTTCACAATGCACTGTGAGGAGAAATGTGTTATTTTCATGGTAAGGAATGTTTTAGTTTATACTGCAGAATCACAGACAGGTCACACTGAGATAACAGAAAGCATTTGTGATCAACAGAAGCAAATCAGCAAGGCACATCCAGCAGTGGGACTGGGAGCAGTTTCATAGCATCTGTTAGAGGCAAATGGAACTGGGGAGAGCATTAGCAAAAATCCTGCCCTTCGTCCAGATACCACTGATAGGAAACACATAAACAAACAAACAAAAAAAATTGTACAGTTTAGCTGAAGGCTGCTTTTCCAATACATTTCCTGCAGCCAATGCCCATTTCCTTTTAAATCTTTAAAAACATTCCAGTTAAGTTGCATGATTCGTATTACCAAAAACATCATGCCTTAGGGATATGTTACCTAGAGTTTGGAAGCTAGCATCAAATACCAATTTACCGTATAATTCTTCTGCTATTTGAAAAGACAAGGTTCTCGGGTTTAAATATTGATGGCCAAACTGGTAATCTTTTTAGTAAAGGCATAACTATAAGGTGAAAAAATCAAATAAAGTAGTCGGGTTTATATTTTCAGAAACAAAAAGATCTTTACCTGTATGAAAGCCGAAGGTACAACAGAGAACTGAATTATAGATCTACCAGACAGGGTATTTTTTATGACTGAAATCTCAGCTTTAAATATTTCTGGTACCATTTTATTTTCTTTTATTTTAGGTTGTTAATGGTGGTTATAGGAATTGGTTCCTTGACAGATTTTGTAACTAGCTTAAATTATATTTCTTTGGTCCAGTGAGTCCCTTCCTGCCACCCTCACTTTTAACCCTAGAGTATTGAATCTGAGTCTGATTAAGGGTAGGAACCAAAGGGAATGGGAGTAGCTCAATGGGGGTACCTGCAAGGGTTTTTATAGCTTTTCTATTCCTACTGAGAATCGACTTACTGACCCCAGAACTGTTCTCTGCAGGTCCTTGGAGGAAACCTAGTTTCTTATCAGACATCTGTACTTGTTCTGTCTTTCAAAATAACTTCTGTTAGGGTCATTTGTCTGGGTCTCTTTTTTGTGACAGAGCAGTATAAAAAATCCATTTTTATTAAAAAAAATAATTTCAGTATAGATGTTTATTCAAAAATTTAAAAGAAGACTCCTCTCCTGGTAAATAAGAGCTAGGTCCTGTCAGAGGGTCAAGGACTGGATGGTTGAGGCCTGGGCATGGAGTATTCAACTGAGATTGTCAGCAAGGGAAATAATATTCCTTTAAAACAATGAAAAAATTAAGAAGTTCTATTCACTACTATGGTGTTTAGGACATTTTCTGTTAATTTATGGACTTTCTCTATATAGTGTTTCTTCTCATAATTATTACAGAATTGTTGTTTCATACTTGACTTTTTGTCATTATATTGTTGCTTTGTTATACAAATAAGGTCTTACAGAAAGTTTAAGCAGGATATTATAAATTGTTACCTATGTAAGCCTGAAACATTCTTGCCATGATGCTCACGTTCATCAGACACTGCATCTCCCTTGGTGTTAGTAATCTAGGCAAATAGTTGCTGTATTAACATTTCAGACCCTTAATAAGTGCTTAAGTGTTACAATAACCTAATTTCACTAATAAGATATAGCTCATCGTGCAACACAGGCACATCATATGTGCAAACGATGCCCCCTAGGCTCCAAATTATTGTCAATGATTTGCATTACATAAAGTTGTTCTCCTGTTAGGAGAAGTTTGGGGGAAGTTAGACGGAATTCTTTCTGGTCTTTAGAATAGATTTAGCTTAGATAGTCAATAAAATCTATTTTATATTTACCTTTTACCAAGTTTTGAGTCACCTCTTTAATATAGAAAAGGATGTGATCAAGCATGCATGAAAATAGAAAGTTGGGTCACTGGCTCTGGAGGGGAAAAAAATTAGTAAGCAATTGAGGGATATAAAAAGGATCTAAAGAAGAACGTTCTTTTCACCTCGTCCCAAAATTCATGGTAAAAGTAGAGTAGACACTCTCAATTAAATTAAAGGGTAGCAAATTTAGAGTTTCTTTTTGTAGCATATAATCAACCTGTGGGAGCCACAGCCTCAGAAGGTTGAGTTAAATCTATGTCTAGAGTTTAAAAACAAATAAATAAATTTACGCCTGTAAGAGTTTGATGATGTTATAGAAATAATCACATCTCATGCTTTCAGGAATAAATTGATATATGGACAAGGGAAATCTTTTTCCAAAATACAATATAACTGGGAACACCTTGTTTGCTTCCAATCTTAGACAATCCAGATGGGCAGATTCTGGGATCCTTGCTTTCTGTTGGTTAATAACATTTATTATTGAATTTATTGTGGTCTTGGACAGACAAATAAGCCAAAAAAGAAAGAGTATACTTTCTATAAAAGTTCATAATTGATCACAGTGAAATATTAATAAATTCCTTGTGTGTATGTGAATAAGATTTTCTGTCAGTGCGTGTGCATTTGTGTATGTGCTTTTCATGAAGTTGTTCATGTGGGTGTATGTCTATATACAGAGAGAAAAAGAGAGACTTTTATATCACTATTATGTAATTTTGTTTTAGATAAAGCTAATTTGCCCCTAGTTGTGCCATCCTGACATCCATTAAACAGTGACAAATAGAAAATATATGCCTGCTTGCTATTTTTTAGACCATGACATACTTCTATCTTTAAGTGTCTGGGACGGTGGCTCACACCTATAATCCCAGAACTTTGGGGGGCTGAGGCGGGTGAATCACCTGAGGTCAGGAGTTCAAGACCAGCCTGGCCAACATGGTGAAACCCTGTCTCTAGTAAAAATACAAAAATTAGCCAGGTGTGGTGGCACATACCTGTAATTCCTGCTACTTGGGAGACTGAGGCAGGAGAATATCTTGAACCTGGGAAGTGGAGGTTGCAGTAAGCCAAGATTGCACCACTGCACCCCAGCCTGCATTGCAGAGTAAAACTTCGTCAAAAAAAAAAAAGAAGAAGAAGGAAGGAAGGAAGGAAGGAAGGAAGGAAGGAAGGAAGGAAGGAAGGAAGGAAGGAAGGGAGGAAGGAAAGAAGGAAAGATGGAAAGAAAGAATGAAGGAAGGGAGGGAGGGAGGAGGGAGGGAGGAAGGAAGGAAGGAAGGAAGGAAGGAAGGAAGGAAGGAAGGAAGGAAGGAAGGAAGGGGAAGAAAGGAAGGAAGGGGAAGAAAGAAAGAAAGTTGTGCACTTACTATGTGAATGTGTCTGTTTTTCCTCCAAATATATGTATATAATCAATCTTTTTTCTGTAATTTCCTTTATGAGGCTTATTAATTTTATGTTAAGTTGTTGTCTACCTGATAAGCAAGTATGGATAAAGTGTAATTTTAAAAACAGCTGGTTTATTTGAAAGTCAGGCTAGCTCTGCACTTTTATATGTGTCTTTCTTTTTTCAGACATTAACTCTAATTAGGATCTGCTTGTATCTTAGTTATGAGACTCTTTTAAAATAAGGCAGTTAAATGAGACCTTACACACTAAAGATGTGGGTCACTGTTATTTTATCCTTTCTAAGGAAATTTACATGCATCAAGATAAGGTGATTCTTAATGTAAATGAATGATTTTTTAGGAAAGATCTTTCAGACCATGGATTATCCTAATGGAAAGTATTTGGTTGCAGCACCGTAACCCAAAGTCCTTCATATACTTCTGTTTAGGAAACATGTTGCTTGTTTCTTCACTGAGAGAAAAGATAAATGGAATCAAATCTTGGATTTATGTTCCAGTAGCTACTGCTTCCCCTACCCAAGGATGTCACCGCCCACATGGGCAGGCCAGGGCCACTAGTTAAAATGTTCCCATTGTTAAAGCGTATTATCATCTTTGAGAGTATTTTTGCTTCTGGTCTCATGACTGACCAGTGGAAAAAGTCCTAAGCTACTTTTGTGAAATGTATTTTCAGTACAATTTGAGTCAGTGTTTAGAAAACATCACGTAATAATAAAAAGGATTATATAGTGAGCACCTTTTGTATATTAGTTTATACACATTATTTCTAATATCCCTAACCACCCTGCCATGTAATGTTCTTATGCTCAATTTGCAAGAATTTCAAGATGAGGACCAATTTTTGCAAAGTCAAAAGTTGATCATCGCTACAAATGGTAGGGAGAACAATGTTATGATTATAGCATGGACTCTGGTACCAGACTACTTGGGTTCACATCGGTCTGGTCACCACAACTTTCTGATTATTGCAAAGTTATGTAACTGTCAGATTGTATTACAAACACACAATATAAAGAGTAGTTTTCAAGAAAGTGAACCTTGTTTCCAAGAATCCCTTCTGCCTCTGACATGGAATAGAGTAACTAGACATGTACCAGCATTTTAATATGGAGTCTATTAGTTTACCAGGGCTGCCATAACAAAATACCACAGACTGGGAGGCTTAACAAACAAAAATCCATTGTCTGACAGTTCTGGAGGCTGAAAGTCAAAGATTAAGGTTGAGCAGGTTTGGTTTCGCCCAAGTCCTCTCTTCTTGGCATGCAGATGGTCGCCTTTTTGCTGTTTCCTCACGTGGTCTTTATTCTGTGCACACTCCCCTCTCATAAAGATACCAGTCCTATTGGATTAGAGCCCCACCCTTAAGATCTTATTTTACTTTAATTACCTCCTTAAAGGCCTTATCTCCAATACAGTCATATTGGGGGTGAAGGCTTCAACATAGGAATTTTGAGGTGACACATTTCAGCATGTAACGCAGAGGGGGAGAACATTTCATTTGCCATGAATACAATCTGGCTAACACTGGCGCACACAGCTAAAAGGTGCAAAAGGTGACTTAGTTATACAGCCTGAATGGGGGCAAAGGAAAGTCACTGTTACCCTGTATTGTAGGTCTGAGTTTCACTCAATGTGCTCTCTGAGTAAAGTGGATTCCCTTTATACAAGCAGCCTATGGCTGCAGGGGGATCTGCCTACAGGTGTTTGCTCTGGCTATAGGCAGATCATATACTCTGGAAAACCCCAGGAAAACCTGGCAGATACTTTTATCAGAAGTAGTGAATTTAGAAGTACATATTAAGTACTGCATGCAGGATTCATGTTAGGGAAAGTGATGTGGAATAACAGGCTTTGCTTCAACACACACACAAATGTATACATATGCTTGCAGATATCTACAAAAAATATGGCATATGTAATTTATTTATTGCTAACTATGTCAGGCACTGTGATACATTATCTGTTTGATTCTTACTAAAAGTTGACAAGGAGAATACTATTTTCCCTATTTCACATACGGGGAAATTGAACCCCTGAGAAGCTAAGGAACCTCTTCAAGAAAAAACAGTTTAGTAAGTGGAGTGGATAGGCTTCTTTCATTCCTAAACCCGAGCTGACAACATACATAGATACATACAAAAAAAAAAAAAAAAAGATTTGACACGTGTCTTCGTTAGCCTTTGTAGGAATGTATTGTGGTTATATTTGCATATACCTGCCCCTTCTCGTAGGAGGGCAATGAGATCTTTACATTAAAAGTGTTTAACTTTGTGCCTATAACATTATGAGGCTCAGATAAATGCTGAACAGAAGGAAAGAAGGAGGAAGGGAGGGAGGGAGGGAAAAAGAGGGAGGGAGGAAACTTGGCTGAGTATGGCTTTCACTCTTTCTACTTTGCCATGGATGTGTTACATAAAAACCTCCACAGCCAAATGCATGCAAAATGTAGCTCTAACCTAAAGAAAGCTCCAATTTCTTTAGCTCGAGAAAGTTCTCAAAAAGCAGATAAGAAGCTGTCGTTGAAGGATAAAAAAGAAGTAAAGCTCGATAGGTAGATTTGTTAAAGAAGAGCAGTTTAATGGAGAAACAGGGAAGACCAGCATCACTGAACCAGGTTGGGAGAAAAACAGTGAGAGATTATTTAAGTCAGCATCAAACACAAAGGTAAAAGAATGGCTACATATTTCTGTTTGCAAAGAACTTTTAGTAAGATACAGATGAGATAATCAATCCTAGTGGAAATACAGATTTATATTACTTGGGATATGATAAATCCCATCGTTTCTAAAGTTTAAGGATAAGGAAAATCCTGATAAAACACAAGAAGTTATTAGGTGAGGCACTCAGCTTTTCTCACGTGGTAAGCATCAGAAGCCAGAAGCAGAATTTTAGAGTTCCCAGTATCTTAGGAGCAATCTGGTTTTACCTCTCAATTTTAGAGGAAACTAACTTGCATAGAAATTCACAGAAGTAATCCAAATTTATGGATTGGCAGCAACACTGGATCCCAGATCTCCTGGCTCCCTCTTTAGGATTTTTTTCCATTCAAGTTCAACTTTCTGTACAAGTCATAAGTGGATGAGTCAGGGAAAGAGAACTGTGGCCTGATATAAACTGTTTGTACTTGAAGTTATAGAAAAATACTGTTTTATCTAGATGATTCTGCACATGCGTTTATCTTTGGCATGTGGAAAATTGGTTTCATAATCTCCAGAGAAAAATTGTTAATTTCTGCCTGGAGCATTCTCTCTGCTGATTCCTATCAGAATATTTGCAACTCTAAAATTAATTTTACCCTATTTGCTGTGTTGGTTGTAATGAATCATATTCAAAATCACCAAAAACTTATACAAAAGACTGCACAGGAGAGGAGAAAAAAAAGTGTATTTGGTTTTCCCAAGCTGCTTCTCTGTTGATTATTAACAGGTAGCATTTTTTTTTTCTCATTTCTTATTCTCATTTATATAAAAATCCAGATAGAAATGAAAGTAATGTATTAGCTGTTTGGGAGAAAAAATGTTAAGTCAATTATACTCTTGCAAGATTTATAAGAACTAAAGTGAGTTTAAATTTGAATCGTCAAAGGAAATTTTACATGCATTAAGCACTCAGTAAAATCCATCATAAGTATTTAATTATGTACTGGGTTTTGAACTTCTGTATCTAAAGTGGTATTTTTATAATAAAAAGATTTTTTTTCAGTGAACTTATTGTAGGCATCACTTTCAATTGTACCTGTAAGTAGAATTCAGGTAGTAATATATTTTGGTGAGACAATTTGGAGGACATGAGTATGCATGTGACATGATGAAATAGTCTTCTTTCCTCTTTGCAGTAAGCATACTTAGGGAAAAAGCAATGAACAATTGCCATTTCTGTCTGTGTGCAAGTGCCTTAAACCTTATATATTCAGGTGTTCCGGAAAATCTACTACTCTCTGTTGTCACTTAGATTCTTAACAATATGTGACTGTTGAATCCCTGCATATTAGGCTGTTATTTCTAAATATGAAAAGTCTTATCTTAACAGAGTAAGCATTGACCTTTAGATTTTCCTTTCAACTGAAATGTTTCAAAACCAAGCACATTACATAAATGCATTGAGTATAGTTTTTATAAATGTAAGGCACTGCAAAGCATATTGAGTGATTCAGAGATATATAAGATGGTCCCCATGTGTGCTTGTTGCAGCTGTACACTGTCATGGTAAAATATGGACAAACCAAGCATAATTCTATATTACAAATGAAAGGACATGGTAGGAATATTTTGCCTTAACAAACTCATCTTTTTATGCATGAAAAATTTCACATGGCTCTGACCCTAATGACTTAGCTATTACCCATGTGGAGCATTTCTCAAGCCTTATTAATGTTTTCATACCTTCCAGTAACAGAGAGTAATTTAAAATGGAATAAGATATGGAGAATTCCAGCAATAGGCATCATTCTTAGAATTGTTACTGTATAGGAAAACTAGTATATCTGGTAGTTCCCCCAAATATAGCCACTTTCAAAACAATATTATGATCTTGTTTTTACTGTTGTGTACCTCAAATGATATCCTAAATCCAAAGTAATAATGTCACCTGGTATCTCTCTAAACCAAGTCAAGTACAAAACTGGAAATTGAAATACTTTATTTTGCTAGCCACTCTGGGGCTGTTGATATGAACAGGAAGAGGCAGTATTCATAAAAGCACGGGTGTTTATAATATTGTAGATTTAACGTGAAAATGCAATGAGAAAAAGCATTTGTAAATAAAAAGGCTATGGGCTGGGCACGGTGGCTTATGCCTGTAATCCCAGCACTTTGGGAGGCCAAGGTAGGCAGATCACTTGAAGTCAGGAGTTCGAGACCACCCTTTCCAACATGGCGAAACTCTGTCTCTACTAAAAATACAAAAATTAGCTGGTGTGGTGGCAGAAGCCTGTAATTGCAGCTAGGCTGAGTCAGGATAATCGCTTGAACAGGGGAGGTGAAGGCTGCAGTGAGCCAAGATCACGCCACTGTACTCCAACCTTAGTGACAAGAGCAAAACTCCGTCTCAAAAAAAAAAAAAAAAAAGACTTATGAAAGGCGTATCAGGATTATAGTCAAATATCATGTACAAAATACATGTATCTGTATTTGTACACATAATTTGAACATGTAATTTTTATTTCCTGTGCCATCTTTGGATTTTCTATGAGACATAATAATAACAACCTACCTTGTAGAGATGTAATTTAGATTCATTGTGAGATCTAAATTATTCACATTCAGTCATACGTAACTTTTGTTCATTATGTGACATAGAACTCTATGATAAATATATTATTTAGCTTGAACAATGTATAATCACTGAATAATTTTTCATGTTTGCAGATAAGTTTTGTTTTTTAACTGATGTTTACATTAGTATTTACATGTGGCATATAGAAAAAGTATCATATTTGAAATAACCATTTTCTGGTCAAATATTTAATATTAGCTATAATATAGGTCTCCTTACAACATGTATGACTAATTGCCAAGATGTATGACTAAGTGTCTTTCACATTTTGGTAACGATACTGCTTGAGGGACATCAAATAATTTTATACATTTGTTTTCTTACAGTTCCTTGCAGTGCTTCTAGAATTAGAAAATTTAGTGTTGTAGGGATATCTTACTTATCTATGTATGTATTTATTTTTATTTGTTTACAATGCATACAATTTTCTGGAAAACTTTCCCAATTTTTTTTTTTCTTTTGTTTTTGAGACAGAGTGTTGCTCTGTCAGCTAGGCTGCTATGCAGAGGCATGATCTCGGCTCACTGCAACCTCCACCTCCTGGTTCAATTCTCATGCCTCAGCCTCACAAGTAGCTGGGATTACAGGTGCATGCCACCAAGACTAGTTAATTTTTTGTATTTTTGCTAGAGACAGGGTTTCACCATGTTGGCCAGGCTGATCTCGACCTTCTGACCTCAAGTGATTCACCTGCCTCAGCTCCCAAAGTGTTGGGATTACAAGCATAAGCCTCCCAATTTCCGTCTTTAAAAATGTCACTCTGATCTTCCTGATTGTCTCTACCTGACTGTCACCACTGTCTTCCCTGGATTACTAGAGTATCCTTTTATCTATTCCAGTCCATTCCCCTCTGTGAACATGACTATTCCTCCAATAATGGATCTCATATACCCACATACCTATTTAGAAATGTTACTTGTCTATCATTTCACTTAAAGGGTCTGATATTTCTTTCTTTTTTTTTTTTTTTTTTTTTTTTTCTTGAGACAGAGTCTTGCTCTGTCGCCCAGGCTAGAGTGCAGTGGCACAATCTCGGCTCACTGCAAGCTCCGCCTCCCGGGTTCACGCCATTCTCCTGCCTCAGCCTCCCGTGTAGCTGGGACAACAGGCACCCGCCACCGCACCCAGCTAATTTTTTGTAGAGACGGGGTTTCACCGTGTTAGCCAGGGTGGTCTCGATCTCCTGACCTTGTGATCCTCCCGCCTCGGCCTCCCAAAGTGCTGGGATTACAGGCGTGAGCCACCACGCCCGGCCAGGATCTGATATAACACTGAAGACCACCAACTATTTGCTTTTATTTTCTAACCTTATTTCCCCCATACAATCTGGTCTATTCCTTCTGGATCAGTTTAAGGCCCCAAATACATGGTACAGTTTCATGCCTCCATGCATTTACTTATGCTGTTCCCTTGACTGGAATGCTGTCTTTACCCCCCTCCATTCCTTGATGGTCAAAAGCCAACCATTTCAAAATCCAGATTAAATGCACTCCTGAGGGAGAATTCCTCACCTAAACGTGCGATCCTATAACATAATGCTACAGAAAGTGCATTGCAGAGTTTTTCAATATTTGTCTTTTTCAGTATACCGTGAGCTCTTGTAGTGCAAGCACTTAGTTCTGTTTGTTTTTCTACCACCATAACACCCAGAATGGTGACTAACATTGAATCTGCTCAGAGTGTTCAGTGAAATGAACTGTGTGAGGTTTTGAGTAAATGCATTTATCCCTAATTGTACTAAATTATATTTTCTGCCAAATATACTTAAAGCAAGTGGAAAAAAAAGCATCTAGTTTTCCCATACACACCCCTTCTCTCCACAACCTCCATGATTTACATTGGGAAGAAATCAGTTTGTTCTTTTGGGTAATTGATATAGTACTTAATTGAATCAATGCTTAGTGCTTCTTGCCAGAATGTTATCATTTTCTATAGCAGTACACTTGTCTAAGAAAATGTTAGTTTTTGTGCATAAAAATACATTACCATGCACTCTGTCTTCCCAAACTATTTTGAGCAACTACTTAAAATGATTTAATTTGCAGGACTGTGTGTCTAATAAGCTGTCTGTTTAAAATCCTAACACTGAGCTTTCTAAGAGCGACGTGGTCTACATGTAAACTCTTTACAAACAGCATCTGAATTACAGGCAGAGACACACATTAGGAGCTGCCAGAATTGTGTTTGTTGTGGCTGCCTGGTTAGCTGCTGCTTGAACAGCTGAAGTATGAGCGTATTGATCAATTAGTGCCAGCTCAAACAAGAAGTATGCCAACTGAAAGGGAAGTCAGATTTGTATGCAAAGCTGCGTTGGTAAAATTTGGCTGGTATAGGTGGTAAAAGGGTTGGACAAGCTATTTAATACAAAAGCACCAGTGTACCTTAAGGAACACATGACAATTGGTATGTGAAATTTCAAAGACTTCATTTGAACTTAATAAAATGGAAAACAGTTTCATTTTGACCCAAAGGCTGCCTTCATATATAAAGTAGAATGAGAAATAAAGTTCCTTATTGAAAATATTCAATCCTAAACCTAGCTTTGAACTGATGTATTCATTCTCACTGAATATTTGTCACACTTCATTTACTTCTTTGTGTATAAGTAAAGGACACTTTAACTATATAAAGCTATTGGCCAGGCGCGGTGGCTCACTCCTGTAATCTCAGCACTTTGGGAGGCCGAGGCGGGTGGATCACGAGGTCAGGAGATCGAGACCATCCTGGCTAACACAGTGAAACTCCATCTCTACTAAAAATACAAAAAATTAGCCAGGCGTGGTGGCGGGTGCCTGTAGTCCCAGCTACTTGGGAGGCTGAAGCAGGAGAATGGCGTGAATCCTGGAGGGAGAGCTTGCAGTGAGCCGAGATCGCGCCACTGCACTCCAGCCTGGGTGACAGAGCAAGATTCTGTCTCAAAAAAATAAAAATAAAAAAGAATATATATTTTTAAAACTTCAAAGGATGGTATGTAACAGAAGTATTGTATTAATTTTATGGTTTCTGAAACAGAAATAAGACAAAACAAAAACTTAAGGTATGTTTAAGGCAATCATCTCTGGTCCAGTCCAGTTGTGATTCCTTTTCAAAGTTCTGCCATTGACTTTCTTGTCCCACTTTCTTATTGATCTTATGTCTGTGCTAGGAAGTGACTTTCTTGAGGTGAAACCTTAATATTAATTGCAGAAATGGTCAGCCTTTATATAAGCACTTGTGCAAAAATTTCCTGACAATACAAAATTTTTAGATGTGCTGCTGGGGAGGATCTACTTTTCTTCCTTTAGTCTCTGTGGTATGCTGGTCACCAGGTAAGTGCTAACTATAGAATATAGCTGCTCTTGCTATTTGCATGGTTCTTTCTGAGTGCGATGAAATGAGGTTTCCCTGTGTCCTTTGTTGATGAAAAGGAGGTTTTATACTCTGCTCCTTTAGATGGAAGAGCCACTTCCTGATTGGGTTCTGGGCTAAAAGTGGATCTGCCTTTAGGCAGAAGTATGAATGTCATGATACTTCCTATTTAACATTATTAACCATACTTCCTGGCCCCAGAAGGCCAGAGTTTGACTGTTTATTTCACATCAGTTATCATGAAATTATTCACAGCAGGGAAACAATACTGGGTGAATTGGCCACACTCATGTTGAAGGAATCTTATTTAGACATATCATACTGGTTCTGAAATATGGTCCATTTCGGATAGTATTCTATTTCTGGAAGTAGCATGTGGTGTGATTGATGAAAACACACACATTTTATCTTTGACATTAGTCCATAGATTTTGATGTTTAATAAAGAATGAGCATCTCAGCCTTTCCTAATAATCCGTTATGGTTTTCTAAGCATTACTCTTTTAACTTCTCCATCCTACTTATAAAAATAACTTTTACTTTTTGAATGATTATTTGCTTAAGGTAACTACTCACAGTATAGAATTTTAATATCATTATTTATTTTCTACATTTCCCTTTTTTTAGTTTTCCAACTGTTTTTTAATAATCGTTCTTGTTCAAAACTTTAACCTTTCTACAATCTTTGTAGACACTCAAAGCAGGGTATATATCTGATAAAATTACCCATGACATTTTTTTTTTATAACTAAGCACTATAGTATACAAGTAATGACATGAATACGTGGGTGAAAGAATGAAAATTGAAGGCTAAATGGTGATAGAAATGCATTTTGCATTTCGATTCTTTTTTCTTTCTATCTCACAATAAAGCAAAGAAGGATGATACAAATATATGTGCTAGAAGGCCCATTAACTGGCATACAAAATCGCTGAAGCAATGTAGTTCAGCAGAGAAACCAAAGACATGTAATGAGAGTGAGAAAGCAGTTTTGATAATTAGAATGAGTCAAAAGCAATCTCCTGCTTGCTTAACTCACACAGATGACAGAGGAAGGAAAATGTTCTTTTCTTCTGAGACAGAAACAGGACATCAGTCAAAATGATAAGAGATGTCAGTATAATATTCCTCTGAGTCAGGTACCACTGAGTTAGTCATCTGGGATGAGAGTTTCTAATCTTTTTCTTTGCTTCAGTTTCACTTTGGGCTTTGGGGTAATAGATTCCATATCTATATATATCTAAAAAATGTTCACAGTTCTTAGTTGGGAGAAATAAAAGTAGTTTATAATGTAGTGAGAAAAATATAATCTTTGAAGTCAGTCAAACTAGACTTTCACTTTTTTCTATGTTAACGTGAATAAGTAATTTATCTTCCTTAAAATGGGTATGAAATTACCTTTCTCACCAGAATTTTGTGGATATTTATGATTAGATATATGTAAAATACTTTTGCAAATTGTTATTTAAATTTACTTAATTGTTGTTATTAAAGTTACTTAAGGGACAGCCAAAAATATCAACCTTTTTTATAGTAGCAAAATGAACCAACACTTAAGGTAATGTGTTAACATACAAAGTATAGTACTCTTGCAGTTTTTAGTTTGTTGTATTTCCAAAGAAAAATACAGAAAAGGACATTTCTATGTCACTGATGCTAGCCAAAGGCAAAGCTTATTTAAAATTATCTTAATTTCCAAGGCCAAAATAGACCACGATCACATTTATGGTATGAAATCAGTAAATATTCACTCTATTCCTACCCTAGTAAAAGGTGAGTTTTTCTTTTCAAAACTAAAATGTAGGATAATAAAGACTGCTGAAAAAGTTACTAATGAGAAAAATGTGAAATCCAGCCAGTATGTAGTGACATATTCTAAAAATAGAACAATGAATATAGTAGACTGTAACATACAACATACAGAAAAAAAAAGAAAAGAAAAGAAAAAAAATCACTTTCTAATTATACAGGAAAAAGAAATGGGGGAAACGAGTGCCAAAAAATTGAATAATCTCTTTAACTATGTTAACTTCTAGTTCAATGAATCATTGTTTGTGCCACATGATTTTCTACTATCTTCAGCAAAAATTTCAGAAGAGACAAACCTTGTCTTTGTGATTGCATAGGCACCTATCTCACAGCTGGAAAAGTGAGGCTCACGGCTGCTATATTTGTGGTGGAGAAAATTAATTGTAAATGCAAAATGTTTAGAAGGTGGCTAGTGTAAAGCAACTGTGCAATACATTGTAGATGTATAATGTATTAGCAAATATCAATTCATTCTTTTGTTCACAATTACACATTGAGCATTATCTGCATTAGTCATATAAGAAGAAAGGATAAACTGTGCAGAGAATACTATCAGCCATTGCTGTGCAACAAACTACCTGAAGACCTGAAGACTCATTGGCTTAAGACAATAAACATTTATTACCAGTTGGGTATTTCTTCTCACCTGAGCCATAGTGAGCTGTTCTTGGCGGGACACATTCTACTTCTGTGGTCCATTAGGGGTTGTGCTGGGTTGCTTTCCTAATGTTGGCTGAACTCTTCCATTTGTCCTCTGCTGGGACAACAGTGCACCTCTGCCCCAACAGGCTGGCTCATGCTTGTTCCCATGCCATGACAGAAATGACACAAGAGCAGGAACATGCAACAGGCTGGGAGTGTAACAAAGTTGCTTCCACCCCATTCCATTAATCAAAGCAAGTCTCAAGGCTAGACCTAGTTTAAAAGGTGGGAAAGGCCGGGTGCGGTGGCTCAAGCCTGTAATCCCAGCACTTTGGGAGGCCGAGACGGGCGGATCATGAGATCAGGAGATAGAGACCATCCTGGCTAACACGGTGAAACCCCGTCTCTATTAAAAAAACACAAAAAAACTAGCCGGGCGTGGTGGCGGGCGCCTGTAGTCCCAGCTACACGGGAGGCTAAGGTAGGAGAATGACGTAAACCCGGGAGGTGGAGCTTGCAGTGAGCTGACATCTGGCCACTGCACTGCAGCCTGGGTGACAGAGAGAGACCCTGTCTCAAAAAAAAAATGGTGGGAAAACAGACTACCATGTGAGAGGAGAAATTGCAAAGTCACTTTGCAAAATATGCATTGATACGGGAAAAGATGGAGAATTATGACCATTTTAGCAATCTACCATGATGACTATGCTAAAAGAATAATTGACAAGGCTGTTTTTGAAATATTTTTAAGCATATTTGTTAAAGTAAGGTTGTTAGCTTCAGTCTTTTCCCATATAAAACAAAACAGTGCAAAAAAAAAAAAAACATGAAATAGTCAAATTATAAGATTATACAAGGATAAAGTCAAGTTTGTTGTTAGAATGTTACATGATAGAGATTTATTTATTCAAAGGTAAAATTACTGTAATGAATAGTATTTAGCTAGGTGTTCGTGACTGCTACTTCTAGGTTTGAATGTGTTTATTTATTTTATAATATACAGAGAATGGGACTAATATATACTCATTGTAGTATGCTTCTCACAAGTATAACCATTTCAAGGGTTTATCTCTGGCAGCCTTCACCAAGTCAATATTCCTTTAGTTGAAACTATTGAAGACAAGGTTTGCTTTCCAAAATATGTGTTCCTAAATACCAAACATGAGTACTCCGCCATGTCCCACAGACATTGCCATTGGTACATTCAGTACTTCCCCTGATGCTGACAATCTAAGCAATGGATTCGTAAATTGGCTTCCATATCTCTATAAACAGGCAGACGCCATTACAATCTAACCTTGACTTCACTGGAGGTCATCCTAAATTTTTTTAATTTCAGCATAAACTGGTGTGAAAGAAGGTTTGTTGTTCATGAAGGCTTAATAGTATTAATCAGAAATGGAAAGTATACCTAGAACACCATAAGAATAGCATTTACTACAAATTCAAAGGATTTTTGCCTACCTAGGCTTGTTCTGAGTACTTTCTCTGAATTGTTTATTTAACTTAATTCTTACACCAACCAATGAATGGTAAATACTATTTTTAGCCCAGTTTTCTGCTAAGAAAATTGAAGCAAAGAGTACTCTTGGGGTATATGTAAGGCCATGTGTCTTATTAGTGAATCTATCATTCAAACACAGACACTCTGATTCCAAAGTGACACCCTTAACACCTACAGTTTTTATTTTCAGCAAAGCTGCTTAGTGGAAAGAGAAGAAACAGCTAATCAAATATCTGACTACTTCGTACAAGTTTTAAATTGTGTTCATGATTTGCTACCAACCTTAATTTTTAGTAATCTTTTCCTAAAAACAATGCAAAGATTTTATTTGTTCATGTGTGGAAACTAGGGGTTGTGAAGTTCCATTAGATATAAAATAAGGAATTTTGATACTAAAACTGAAAACTTTAGAACTGTTTGTTTATCTCTGTATATACAACACATATTTTGTTTAAGGAAACTCATTATTTTGACCAAGCAGTTCATGACTTTGGATATCAGAGGACAAATCTTAAAACATTGAACACCAGGCCGGGATGGTGGCTCACGCCTCTAATCCCAGCACTTTAGGAGGCCCAGGCAGGTGGATCACAAGGTCAGGAGATTGAGACCATCCTGGCTAACATGGTGAACCCCTGTCTCTACTAAAAATACGAAAAATTAGCCGGGCGTGGTGTTGGGCGCCTGTAGTCCCAGCTACTCGGGAGGCTGAGGCAGGAGAATGGCGTGAACCTGGGAGGCAGAACTTGCAGTGAGCTGAGATAGCGCCACTGCACTCCAGCCTGGGTGACAGAGGGAGACTCTCAAAAAAAAAAAAAAGAAAGAAAGAAAGAAAAAAAAATTTACATCAGGTAAAGGTCAAGTTTATATTAATGTAGGACACTTTGCTATGACATGTTGCAAATTATTATTAAGTTTAACAGAATTCCATATTGACAGACAGGAATTACAGCAGCTATCATAGAGTCACCAGGAAGAATACTGTGATTGAGGGTATTAGTATATTTGTGAATTCATAATGTATAATATATGATTCATATTTATTCCAGGTAATTTAATTATTATTACAAACTACAAGCAAATATCCTTGATGTACCTTATATTTAGCCCACAGCGTATTTTGTAATTGGCAGTTAAAAATAAGATTTAAAAAGAAACTCAACATTTTCAGTAATTTACTGTCTTAAAAACCATAGATATTTGTTACAATTTTTAATTTTTTTCTGAGACAGAGTCTCGCTCTGTTGCTCAGGCTGGAATTCAATGGTGCCACCTTGGCTCACTGCAAACTCAGCCTCCCAGGTTCAAGCTATTCTTCCTGCCTCAGCCTCCCAAGTTGCAGGGATTACAGGAGTCCGCAACCACGCTCAGGTGATTTTTTGTATTTTTAATAGAGACAGGGTTTTGCCATGTTAGCCAGGCTGGTCTCAAACTCCTGACTTCAGGTGATCTGCCTATCTTGGACTCCCACAAATTTTCGTGTGTGGATATAATCCCACATCATGATAAAACAAACAAATATAACAACAACACTCAGAGGTACAGAAGTGTGAAACGGTATGTTTTAAGAACAATAAGCAATACTATGTTATAGACACTCCCAGAACAAGTAGTTAGAAGAAAAGGCACTTCTCAACCCTAACATGTAACTAACTCGAAACCTCTGCAGTGCCAAATCATTCCTGCAAACAATTATAGTTTTTACGTTCTTTTCTCTTATGCTGTAACTATTGGCATCACCTTTACTTTTCCATTAGTATGTCATAGTCTCTGAAGATAGACAAGAGCTCAAATCCAGCCTGGAGTATTTAAAAAAACATAATGGTTTGAGCAAGTTACTTAACGATTTTGTGATCCATCTCTAAAGTGGGAATCAAAAAATTGAATGAATTAATGAGTAAGCATTTAAAACCATGAGTGCATTATTGTAAAATCTAGAAATTAAGTATGGGCACAGATGCTAGTTAACTGAGATACTTATTTTTCTTGAAATTTATTTCAATCCCATTTGACTACCTTTTTATATACTAACTTGCCACTTAGTTTCTAGTGATAGAAACCTTTCAGTTGATTGCTGATTAGGTTTGCTAACTTTCTGGGTCTTTCCTTAAGAAAACAAGATTCGGGTATTAATATGTGGTGCAGAAATCTTGCAGACATTTTATTCTTATAGTTATCCATAGTTTTGAATGAATATGTCCAGAGCTGTGCCTTAAAACGTTTTCATTGGAATTCATGTTCATTGGAGATAGGACTGGCATATTTAGTTTAGGTAATGATTTATATTTTCATAAAATCTACTATTAGGACAGCACATTTATAATATTTAATAATTGCTACTAAAAATCAAAGCTATTTTAATCTCTACTTAACATCTTTCATGAGGCAAAACATTTTGAGATGAAAATCTATCAATACTGTATGTTCAGTCGGCGTAACATGCTGTGAGCTCTCAGGATGAACAGGGATCTCAGATCCAAGAAGCAAAGCCTCTCTGTTGTTTACAGTATTTAAAATAAATTGTTTCAGTTCTCTGTGGGATTGTTTCCTATTGAGAAGAAGCTCATAATTAAAAACAGCAACTGGAATAGAATTACAATGCAGGTATTTTTACAATGTGGGCACCTGGTAGATTATCTTGAAATAAACTGACCTATAGTTATTACTGATAGTGTTCTTTCTAGGCGGGATTTGCATAACCACAGAGAATTATTCCCTCTGCCCTTCCTTTTGAAAAGAGCATAGAGTATTTAGTAGAGAGGAGGTAATTATGCTATTTGGGATAATAGTCAGATTTACTGTCTAGGACTGCTATTCTGAACACTACATGAATTTCAGTATAATTGCTCAGATCCTGTTTAGATGAAAGCTGATTCATTTTTTTCAGGTCTTTGTGCTCCCTTTTTTATTCTTATTGGTATTTTTTTTGTTTTAAGCAAGCAGTTCTAACCATTGCAAGCAAAAATGCTATTTAATACTAAAATTGACCTTCTTTTGTCTGTATTTAGAGATTGTTTATTGGGAAATTTTTGAGTTGTCATAGATCAAAATTTTGTTCAAATGATAACTGCCTTTTATTCCAATGTTTCATTAGCATGCCTGTCATTTCCCATAATATTTACAAATAAATGAACTCCATAAATTCCATTTTTTAGACTGTTTAGCACCCACCAACATCAACAAGGTCAAGTGGTAAGCTGAAAGAATTTTACATTTGACTTTGCTTATTAAAAGAAAACCATAGAATAATTGCATTATTAAAGTCAAGTATCTTTTGCGGTATTTTAATTGTGGTGATACTTAAGTATTACATCTTAAAAGCTATACTTAACCAGAATACAAAAGGTCCTCATGTAGGACATGTTGGTATTATTTTCTCCTTTTCCATATAAATATATTATCATTTTTAATTTTTGTGACATAGAGAAGCTAAAACTGAGGCATTTTATATGGCTTCTCCTATAAATTACCCATGTCTAATCTCACGCTGCATAAACAAATCCAAAATTTACTTAAATAAAATAGTTTATTTTAATTTGTATAGTTTCAAGAATTATCTTTATACATTTTCAGAAACAGAACAAGGCATTTTAGCTATTGAGTTTTGAGCAGATAGGTAAAAAATATTTTGTAGTATCACGAAATAACTCTTAGTGACCATCTACCATCCTTTTAATGTTAAATTTAATTTAGTTACAGTTTTTGAAATTTAAAAGTTAACCTTTCTGGGTTTTTTAAATTTTTATTATTATTATTATTTTTTGAGATGGAGAGTCACTCTGTCACCTGGCTGGAATCCAGTGGCATGGTCTCAGCTCACTGCAACCTCCACCCCCCAGGTTCAAGCCATTCTCTTGCCTCAGCCTCCCTGGTAGCTGGGATTATAGGCACCCGACACTGGACTTGGCTAATTTTTAATATTTTTAGTAGAGACTGGGTTTCACCATGTTGGCTAGGCTGGTCTCGAAATCCTGACCTCAGGTGATCCACCCGCCTTGGCCTCACAAAGTGCTGGAATTACACGCGTGAACCACTGCAGTCGGCCTAAAATTTAAGCATTTTTAATCTATCATCAAAATGTTTTGTATTATTCTATACTCATTTTTCAATTAAAAGCTTTTCTAATCAGTAGAAATGGCCTAATGTAATTACACATATACTACTTTAGACAATTAGTTGATGAGTAATTATATACCTGCATGGCATCTTTGGGTAAATAATAAATCTGCATATTGGTATTATTTAAAATATCCAGAATCCATTATAATGCAAGTATTTTGACAATATGGTAACCTAGTATATTACCTTGAAATAAACTGATATATGGTTATCAGGTATAAATACTGATTCCTATGTAAAATGATCACAATTCAGATATTGACCTATAAATTACCCCAAATCTGCATTCAAAATACTCTTCTGGTAGTACAAAATTGGGCTTGTTTTTAGGCCCTCCATGAAATTGCATCATTAAAGTATGAAGTTTATTGGATCAGTTTTATCAGTGTTTATTCCAAAGTCACTCACCATACACACACACACACATACACACACACACACACACACACACACACGGAGAGATGGGGAGGGAGGAGGAAGAGAGAGGAAGCAAAGGAAAATGGCAGGGGTAGAGGAGAGAGAAAGGGAGAGAGAGGTGAGCATATACAGCTAACACAACAAGCAAAATTCCTATTATTTAATCAGATCCCTTGAATAAAAATATGTGAGAGCTATCTTTTAAAGACTTCTCTTAAAGCATGAAATTGTTATATGGCATTCTAATTTAGCCAGTCCACAAAGCTATCTGTGATGGCAGAAAAGGGTTCTTTCTTGAAATGGATGCTTCATTCTTTTTCTCCCAGTAGCTATTCAACGCCCTTTGTCTATTTATATTCATTATTGCCACTGTAAGAACAGTGCGGGTTTTCATTACTTCATTGGCATGGGATGCACTGATTCAGTTTTGCTGTCACTTCTGACCCGTTTCCCTCCCTCCTCCACTTTCACTTACTGAAAATCTGCAAATAGAAGAAACAACATACACAGTATAATACAGTACAAAAAAAAAAACAGCACGTACAAATTAAGTTGTCATGTGTAGCTTGAATTTAATAGAAATGCATGTATTGAATGATAAATGCAAAGAGGCTTACGAACAAGCAGTGTATTTGGAAGATTTTTCTGTATAAAACGGTTTTTAAAAGTATGCTAACTGGTATTATCAATCCTCTGACTTTTTATTATATTATTATATTATGGATAATTTTTATTCCCTCTGAGATATTCAACTGAGGAAGAAAAAGTAGTTTTCTTAAATAATTGACATGACATCTTTACATATTTGTTTTGAAATATGTGTAGCTATTTCATAAGAATTCTTTACTTTCAGCTCATTCTTTTTCTGTGGATAGTATGATCGTGTAATTTATTTTTCAAGTTTCTTATGTATGTTGTATTGTGTAAGCTTTATGGAAAACAGTAGGATTCTTGTTTTCTCTTAAATTTTACTATCAGTAATTATTATCAATGTAATGTGATGAATTATTTATTATGATTCACATAACTAGGAAAAGAATTCTTAGAAAATACATATTCTGTGCTTTCCCTCTTTCTAATAGTCATGGATAGGAGGAAGCTATATTGAATTTTAAAGTGGTTTAACAGAAGTAATTGGATCTCACACAACAGAAAATCAGTTTAAAATATACATTTTGCCAGCTCAGAAAATTCAGTCCATTATCACTACTGAATTCACGTTTATTCTTTTTCTTGCAAAACGGATAAGAAAAACCTCCATTGTATCCACAGGCCTTAAGTTTGGCTTCATTCTTCTTCCTTCAGTGCACCAAAATAATATTATTTGCAAAGAATTTAGAAAAATGTAATCATGTAATAAGCTTTCATTGTCTTATTCCTGGGAGCTACAGACTATATTAAAAGCCCTCTCTATATGCAGGTTAATTAGATTTCTACAAGACTCCGCCTGGTCAATGGAGGGGAGAGAAATGATCCCAAAAAATCCAAGCCCTCTAAAATAAGTGCCTCTGACACTACAAGAGTCTGTTTTATGCCCAAAATACCTTGAAGCATCTCTCAGTCTTTATTGAGTTCCTGCAGGAATCATGGTACCTGGACACCCTTAGACCTGTAATTCTCTGGAAAAGCATGAGGCATCTTTGGTTTACCAAAAGTGGATTTGGTTATACAAAGGGTCCATAAACACTGCTTGCATACTTTTCTGGTTGTTATAAGCAGTAACCAAAATGAGCATGTGGTTCATAGAAACGTGTAACATAACGCTATGAAAGCCTACCAACACGTCGAAAGCCTTAATGACACTGTATTGATATCACTTTCCCTGAGAGGGAACTAAAGTAGACAAAGCTTGTCTTGACCACTGAGGAGGCATTTCCGGTGGCATTGGCGCCATCGTTTGCACAAGTAGTTGATGGGGCTGCTTGAGAGACCCCATGCAGATCACGGTGACTTTGTTATCCTTGGAAAAAAATCTTACCTCAGGTTTTTCTCTCAATATGGTCTCAAATGCAAGTTGAATACAGGAAGTTGAGTAGGATAACATAAAAAGGGAAAAGAAAGAATTAATACAACTGTAAAATATACAAACCAAGGTGAGTGTGAGTGTCAATAGTGTGTCTATAGCACTATACCATAAATAACATATTATGTATTATCTAACATTCAGACTGAATATTTGTGGGGTTTTTTTGTTTGTTTGTTTTTGTCCTTTTTTTTTTTAGATGGAGTTTAGCTCTTCTTGCCCAGGCTGGAGTGCAATGGTGCAATCTCGGCTCACTGCAACCTCTGCCTCCTGGGTTCAAGTGATTCTCCTGTCTCAGACTCCCGAGTAGCTGGGATTACAGGCATGCGCCACCACGTCTGGTTAATTTTGTATGTTTAGTTTTTTGTATTTTGTCCGACTAATTTTGTATTTTTAGTAGAGACAGGGTTTCACCATGTTTATCAGGCTGAACTCCTGACCTCAAGTGATCCACCTGCCCCGTCTCCCCAAAGTGCTGGCATTACAGGCGTGAGCCACCGCTCCCAGCCTAGGTTTTATATAATATATACCAGATTGTGTTTTAAAATTTTTAGCAACTAGGGAAGTTAAAGATGCTCTGGAATCTATCTTGAGTAAAATGTCAGTAAACCTAATTACCTGGGCTAACCTCTCACATGATTCCAAGTCAGTTTAGCAAATGGGTGCCGTACCCTAGAGCTTTTTTATTTTCTCTAGTTCCATTAAGGGCACTGAGCTTTACACTGAGTAACACATTCAAGACTCCCATGTATATTTGAAGCATTTGACAGAATAAGAAATATTAGAATGCAGAGACATAGTTAATATTTTAGAATTCATTAATTCATTTATCCCCCAATTTTTTATTGCGTATTACAAAATGTACCAAGCAGTTTTCTAGGCAAAATATTTTATCAGTCCAGTATGTTTATTTCCTCCTGGGATGTTAGCATAATTATAATATTGCTGTTGCTAAAACCATGAATTTTCCAGTTTGAATAAGGCTATCTTTGTTCCTTGATAGAATATAATGATGGAGATAATTGAAATTTGCAAGGAAAAAAATCATTTGCCATATTTAGGGATGAAAAATATTTTTATCTGTCATCCAATACTGAGTAATGACATGTGGTAGGACTCTGATGTAGAGGTCAGTCTGTAGTAGAAAGGATGGGTAGAGGGGTTGTTAAGGAATTCTATCAGGAAGGTGGGTCAGAACCGTTAGGGACCAACATTTCATTTCTAATGACCAGCTCAATCAGAAAAGCTACGTTTTATTTGTTTTTATTTTTCCTGGAACATTTCACATAATTTATTGTAATTCTCTTATGAAAGTCAGTGCTTTCTAATATGGATTAAAGTTACTTCTATACTTATTCCCTTTCCTAGATTCTCCCATCTTGAAGATAGGATTCACATTTAAATTGCGTTTCCTCCACAATCCCTGGGAAGGAGATACACAGTAACTATTTGTTGAATAAATATCTGAGTGAAAAATTCTGCATTTAAATAAGATGTCCCCTCAATGACTTATGAAAACCCATGATTCTTTTAAAAATCCATGTCCAGCATTGTAAGAAGGTATCCAAGCTTGTGTAAATTATGATGAAAGTTCTGCTGTCCTTGTAGCACTCAGATTTACTTTGAAAGGGAATTGGTATCAGCGACTGGAAACTATAAGTTCTCTACTAATTTTAGGTCATTAGTTGTTCTTCTTGTGGAATATTAAACAATTCCCAACTAACATTTTTTTAATGTTATTCTAAAATATATGCCTCTGTCTGGCCAAGTCATTTGGAGGTCTTTCCGTCCTGTGAAGCTGATAAATCATCTTTACAGTTTAAGAAAGATTTTAGTTGAAAACATGTTTAGTGTCAGTAACTCCTAAAAAAGAGTAAGAAAAGAAGAAGAAGAAAAAAACAGGATGTCAACCTGAGTAGTATCTAATTTCAAATCTGTTTTGGGATATTCTGCCCTCAATTTAAAGCCATAATTTTGGTACTAATGGTACAAATGAACAAGAGCTAAGGATAAAGTAAGAGGGAACAGATGAAGACCTTGAAGACCTTCTAACCAATAGTGATACTTATTTAAAATACTTAAAACACTAATATAGAAAGAGCTTAAAGTACGTGTTCTTTAACACAATGAAAAGACTAGTTAAAACATCCAGAAAACTTGATGGTTAGATTTCAATCCCCAAGGATCAAAATTTTAAAAAGAAAAAGAGAGGAAAAAAAAAAAAAAACAAGAGAAAATCGTAAACCTCAGTATATATGTAACAGCTCCTGTTGGCTTACTCCTCTAGGAGTGCTACTAAAAACTTTTTGAGATTAAAGGTAGATAATATAAAATGTGCAAGTCTTCAGTGTTATCAATCTACATTTTTTTTCCTAATGTACTTTTTGTTTCTTGCTAGGACCATAGTTTTTCATTAACTTGCCTACCATGTTCTAGTTTTAGATTCATTTCATAAGGCGTTTGTATATTTTCTTTCCTCATGATGGGAAATGAATGATCGACTCACACATTCTCTGTTATTTTTCATGCCAAGGTAGTAATATCCTGTAGAGTCATTTTTTAAATTATGTTTTGTTCTTACATTACAACCTGCCCATACCTGTAAAAAAGAAGACTCCTAGCTCTAACACAGCATCTAATTTACTGAGCCCAGATCAATCTGTCATAGGTCTGTAACCATTGAGAGTCAAGGGTTATAATTAATCCACACACTTTACCTTAAGGCAGAGCTGAAAATCTATATAAAGTTCTTACCAACCACAAATCCGTATGGGTCTGCAACAACCTCAATTCTTGCTTTCTCAGAAGAAAGAATTTGACTAGGGGCGTAAGGTGGAAAAAGAGACTGAGGCAAGTTTTACAGCAGGGGTCGAAGTTTCTTAAAAAGCTTTAGAGCAGGAACCAAAGGAAGAAAAGTATACTTGAAAGAGGCCCAAGCAGGCGACTTGAAGTACAAGTGCTGGAGTTCGACCTTTTGACATGAGGTTTTATATGTCGGCATTCTTATGGGGTCTTGTGTCCCTTACCCCAGGATTCTTCTTTTGGCATGGATTATTCACATGTGCCATGGGCTGCTAGTGCTTGGGAGGCGAGCATGTGCAGTGCGTGTACTGGAGTTATACACATGCTCCAGAAGAACCTGAGGCATTCTTCCCTTTTCCGGTGGAATGCGCCAGAAGGTCATATACCAGTTAAATTTTGCCATTTTCCCTCTTAGTGCGCATGTGTGAGCCCACTCGCCTAAGTCCACAGATCTTATCAGAAAGCTACTGGTTTCAGGTGTTTTTTCTATCTATAGGTAAACTGCATTTTCCTGGTAATGGCTGCGACCAATTATTATTTTAGAGAGGCAGTGTAACAGCTGCCTGACCATCACCTAATGGTCGCCTGACTTTCCTGGTGGGTTTGAGGGTTGTCTCCTGCCCTGTTCCTGTCTGACTAGCTACCCACTGTAACAAAGTCAATGGCAAATATAAATTATTCTACAAGTCACATATCGAATTAAGAAACTCATTACCTTTATTTTATTTTTTCTTCTCGTTTTTTCTTCCATTTCCCTCTTCTTACTTTCCTCATACGTCCTTCCATTCTTTCTTCCTTTCCTGTTCATCCTTATTTCTTTTATTTTTTCCTCCTTTCCTTCTTGTTTTTTTTAAATCTTCTTTTTTCAATTCCTTTCCTTTTTTTTTATTTTCTTCCCCAAGCTTCCTTGTCTTTTCAGTCTTTTCTTTCTTTCTTTCTTTCTTTTTTTTTTTGTCAATCTGTACATTACATCTCCCATATGTTCACTGAAAATTAGGTATAATGGAAAGAAAAGATGATAAAATCAGGATCCAGCTTTCCTTATTTTATTTCCTCCTACTTCCCTTTCTTAAATTCATATTTATTGAAAACCACTTACATAAATATATCTAGAAATTTGAGGTACAGAATCTCATTTGTTCTCTGCAATGACCCTCCAAGCAAATAAAGAGGCAGTGGCTAAGCAAGGGTAATTAACTTGCATAAACGCATAGGTGAGTGTCAGGATTAGAAAGCAGGTATGGTTACTCCGGGGGCCCTAGTTTAGCCAAATCCTTTTTACCTCTTTCACTGTCTAGATTAGCTAGTTGAATGAATCATTTGGCATCTGTTTCTTATTTTTAACCCTCTGGGAAATGAATGCGACACTTGCCTCTTTCTCTTCTTCATTCAATAAAGAAGATGCCCTCAATTGTGCCAGGCACGGAATAATCAATTCCCATGATGATGATTATGGTAATGACGATAGCTTACACTTACATAGTCTTTTCTGTGCCCAAAGCTAGCCTTACCTTTATGTGGATAAATGCATGCCACTCATAATGATAACTTAGTCATTTATCTTAATTAATGCTGATGTGCTGGATGTAATCAGTACATGTTCATTATTCACAGGTCCCTGTAAAGATAAAGAGATGTTTTGGGGCTGGTATGTCCTTTGCACGTTGTCTTCATTTTTATGTTCAGGTGCTGCAAGAGGAAAAAAGGCATTTTTAACCAAACTTAACTTAGGTTGAATACAATATTCATTTAAGACAAATTTTGAGGAGAGGAGGCAGTATATATAAATTACCTGTCTTTTTAATAACAGAACATCATTAGGAAGGAAGGAAGTGTAAGAAAAATATCAGTGACTATGATTTGCTGCCTTAACTGTAGAGATACAAATTAGAGGAGTTTCATCTGTAAATGTTTGCTAATACATTTAAGAATAATTAATTTAAGAATAACTTATTTATTTAAGTCTGATATCCTGTGCCTTGCTTCAAGCAGCAGTATAATAATCTGTGGATGCTTGGACATCAGAGACATTTTATCTTTGTGGACCTTTTATGTTCCTGTATCTTTTTATATACAGTCAGGAAAGTATGATTACTAGTTGAGAATTTGTAGTTGCTGTTAGTTTTCTATATACAAAGATAAGCACTGCCAACGTCCAAATAAGAACAGCTTTGAACATTTAAAAACAACTCAGTGGTAGAAGAAAACACATCTCTCATAAAACTTATTTGTTTTAAGTTACTCTGACTTAGTTTAAAATAACCTAATTTAGCATAATGATAGTAACTTGGTGATTCATCTGTAAGAAATTCCATTTTGTAGGAAGAAAAAAAAATATGTGGATCTCTTTAGTTATCTACAAGGTAGCAGATTTAATTATATCTTGCTCAGGAGGAAAAAGTTCATGGTGCTTCTCCTTGTCGGTTAGTAGCCCTGGGGTTAAGTATTCAACAGAATCATTATTAGATCTGAATCACAATTTAGCCAAAGGTTTTTTAAGGTTTTTTTTTTCCCCCCCAAAGAAGCAAAAGCAAGTCTGATGATGACTATTTCAGAATATTTAGCCATAACTATCTGGACACAACCGTAAGCAGCATATTGTACTGTTTTCCAAAATTCATGAATAATGTATAACTCATCAGATACTTCTTAGATCATCTTCTTCTGAATCCTGACTCTGACTGCAATTCTAAATATATTTAATCCCACCAAATCCCCGTGTGCTCTTTGGAAGCCATGTAGGTATATCATGGGCTGATAACTAGTCCTCACTTTGACTGGATATTTTTAATAGTTAAATGACACTACTTAATACAGCCTAAAGGATAAATAAATCCCATAACTCATTGCTAGCTTTTTTTTTCAGAAAAGTAGGTTCTCCTTGACAGCTACTTTAAAAGACAAGTCTTCTCAAGATATTTGTTTTCCCTTTTAATTCTCTTGCTTTTGCATTTAAGCTGTGGATTGTTTAGCCTACTTAACATGCAGAGCAGAAAGCTGTTTTCTAACTTTTCCCCCTCTTTTTGAAGGTTATTTGATGCACATTACTGAAATCCTGTACCTTTTATACTCTCTAATCTGTTTAAAGATTCTTTAGATTTTTTTTTTTCAAATGCAGATATACTTGTAAAGTCCATCTAAGTATAGGGTAGAGATGATAGTGTGTTGAAGACAGACATTCTCTTTAATTTTCTCAATTTTACCTTCTTTTCATGTCCCTTTTTTTTTTAAGTAAATTGGGATTTAAGTAGTAAAAAATGTGATTCTAAAATATATAAAATAGTAATTACATAAAAATTGTTTCTTTGGGGGAAATGAGAGATTATACCTGGTTAAGTAGATGACAGAGTACTAATTATTATTTATAACCTTTATTATTATGAATCTGCAAGTCACAAAAGATTAAGTTTCAGTTAAATTCGAACAGCTAGTAATTATAAAATACAATGCCAACTGTCAGAAAATCATTAACTTTTGTACACCTAATCTTTGAAATTAAATTATTTTATAATTCTTTTCCTAAGCTTCTTACAATGTGCATTTTTTATATTTGTTAATTTTAATATTTTTTAAATAAGCAACACTACAAGCTATCTTTTTAAGCTACTTTTCTGGGGGTTTATTTAAAAGAAATATATTTGGTACTATAAATTTATAACAAAAAAATGAGTCTGTAATCTTTCATTTTCTTATTGGTAAACATACACAAATTTAAGATTTTGACACCTTTAATTTATGTCAGAAAAGAGGATATTAAGTAAAAATATATAGTTTTCAATAATAAAGAATCAATATTCTATCATTCAAATATGTGTGGTGGAAAGAATACATAGAATAGTAGTTAAAGCACTAGTAGTAAGATGGGAGAGTTCTCTTGACCCCCTTGCGGGACTTCTGAAAGGGGTGGCTTGTTTACTCAGCTGCCACTGTGCTCAAAGCCCTTGTGGGAGGAAAAGCATGCAGGTAAGCAGGTACAGGAATCAGGGCAAGTGCCTTTGGGCACCAACAGGAATGAACCCCATAGTGGCCTATGGCAGCATTTAGAGGTTGTCCATGACCTCTGGAGCCCCTGAGGTTGTGTGTTACAAACAATGCTCTTTTAGCTTTGCTGTCCACAGATGGCTTAAGGGTTAAACAGCTCAGTGAAGAATCAGTGTGACAGCCTTTTTGGGTTCCCACACCCAGTGCACCCAGAATTCTTGTCCAGCGTCCAGGAAGAATCAGGTCACATGAACAGATTGAAGAGTGGTATATGCAGAGGATTTTATGACACAATGGAAGTGGTTGTCAGTGGGATGGGGAGCTGGAAAGGGGATGGAGGGAGAAGAGTTCGGAGAGGAGGCTGAACTCCTCTCCAACTGTTCCCAGCCAAACTCCTATTCATCCATATCCAGCCAAACTTCTGTCCAACCTTAGTCTCCAATGTCCAGCTGCCTCTTCTCCTCTCAGTGTCCAGCTGCTTCTTCTCTTCTTTCCTTCTGTGCCATGCCACTCTGCTTTTCTGCCAGTGGAGCTTGGGGTTTTTAATGGGTACAGGGTGAGGCGGTGTGACAGGCCAGAGTGATTTGGGAAAAGGCAACATTCCAGCGGGAGAATAGGAATACACGTTCTCATTAGGGCTGTGGGTCCAGCCTCAAGGGTGGAGCCCTCACCAGGGACCTTGCACTCTTCTAAGCAGTATTTCCCTGCCTCCTGTCTGTATCAGTAGTGATAACAGCAGAAAAATATGTTAGGTACTTTTATGTGTACACCATTATGCTAGGTACTCAATGTGCATTTTCTCATTTAATTCTCAGAACAACCCAATGAGATAGACTCAGATTTAAATAACTTGCTAAAGAACATAGTTGATAAGTGGCAGAATGTGGACTCAAAGCAGACTTCCTTTGTTCCGATACCTGAGTGTTAACCACCCCGATTCATTGATTTCTCTAAACAATCACGAGTGAAAGTGAAAGTGAAAGATTACACCATGCATGGTTCCTTGGTCTTTGTGCGCCAAGATACAATTATTAAACGTGCTAGGTATAGGAATGTACTTGAGTGCTCTACTACCTTCTTACCTCATTGTCTTTTTATATACATAGCTTTTCCCCATTCCTACAGATTATTTATTAGCCTCATAGATTGTGACCATACAACCAAAATAAACTAAAATTTCAGGTATTATCCAATTACTTGATTAATGTAGGAAGTCAGGTTGGTGAAGCACAGCTGAAATTGTGCTTTGTGTTCATTTTCTCTTAAGAAATCTGTACGTTCTTTTCCAATAGAACCAACCCAATTGTGATTAATATGTCCTACATAATCTCTTTGATGCTTTGTTTGCCAGAAATAACTGCCCAAATCATATTGCTTTTTTCTGTTGTTAAGCATTTATTTCTGCTTCTCACATCTAATTCACCAAGGAATGGTTCAGCATCTTCCATTCTTAGTTTGGCCCAGCATGCTGTGGTTTCCAAACATGGCTTTTCTTTCTGTGAAATGACAATAATCCAAAACCTCATAAACGAGTTGTCTTCTTGCCATGTAGAATTTAAAATAGACCTATCCCGTGAAGATAAACCTTTTTTTTTTTTTTTAGCTGAATATGGCTTTAATAATAGTGGAAGTTTGAGGCTTTTTACTAACACAGTAATTTTATCTCTTTATTTTGACTTGGATACAAAATTTTCCATCTCATTCGAGGACCAACTGAGGGACAGCTGTGGGAGAAAATCCCCAGGAAAAACAGGTTGGACACCAACAGTCACATCCGAGTGTGGTTTGGCCCTGGAATCTTCCCAACACACACTCTCAAGTTTTCACCTTTCTATCTGTCCAAGCTAAAAATGTTCCTCTTATTTAAAGCTAAGACTTTTGTAGTTACCATTATATCTGACATCCGGGGATGCTACTTTTCACAGCTTTCTTCTTCTACATATAGAGGAGTACTTTTGTGGTTTGATTCAGCTTAGACACAGAAGATTTTCTTCTTTCTGAGTTTATAACACAAACTGCCCCTGGCATATGACGGTTTGGCATACGATTTTTGGACTTTATGATAGTGTGCAAGTGATAAGCATTCTGTAGAAAACATAGTTCAAGTTTTGAATTTTTATCTTTTCCCAGGCTAATGACATTCAGTACAATAATCTCTCATGATGCTAGGAAGTGGCAGTGAGCCACACTTCCTGGTCATCCGGAGGATCTTGAGGGTGAACAACTGGTACTCACAGTGCACTGTGTTGTCTGATGAGTTTGCTCAACTGCAGGCTAATGTTCTGAGCACCTTCAGCCTGGGCTTGGCTAAGCTACAGTATTCAGTAGGTTAGTAGTATTACCTACATTTTTAACTTAATGATATTTTCAATTTACAATGGATTTATTGAGCCATAACTTCATTGTAAGTCAACAAGTATCTGTACATTTATGTCTTGTAGGTCAAGATATTGTATAATGTCATGGTTACGAGCACAGGTCTGACATCAGACTACTTGGGTGTGTAACCTAATTCTGCCACTCAGCAGATGCAAGCTCTTGGGTAACTCACTTAACTTCTTTGTGCAATAGCTTCCTCATCTGTAAAATGGGATAATATACAACTAGTTATTAGACTACAACTAGTCTATTTCTTAGAACAGTGCTTGATATATCCTCTCTTTTCCTTCTTTCTTTTTTCTTTTTCTTTTTCTTTTTCTTTTTTTTTTTTTTTTTTTTTGATACAGAATCTCTGTCATCCAGGTTGGAGGCTGGAGTATAGTGGCGTGATCTTGGCTCACTGCAAACTGCCTCCTGGGTTCAAGAGATTCTCATGCCTCAGCCTCCTGTGTAGCTAGGATTGCAGGTGTGCACCATTATACCCAGCAATTTTTTTTTTTTTTTTTTTTTTTTTAGTAGAGAGGGGGTTTTGCCATGTTGGCCAGGCAGGTCTTGAACTCCTGGCCTCAAGTGATCTGCTCACCTCAGCCTCTCAAGGTGCTGGGAATAAAGGCCTGAGCCACCTCACCCAGCCAATTTATTGAATGTATAAATAAATGTAGTTTTGGAGGTTATACTACTACAATAGTGGGACGCATCTTTCTTAAGCCTGGAACCTTCATGCCAGTTTTGTGCAGTTAAGTCCATTTCTTCTTATTTCCTCTTCATCTTGAAATTTCCCCTGAGATTTTATGTCCTGCCATAGCAAATCTCAATTCCACTAGTCCTTGGCTTATTTGCAGAACAGGGAAAGATGACAAGTTAGAAAGCAGAGATTGCCAGTTTTTTTTCCATCTGATGATTCACTGTAGTATTCACAAAGTACCACCAAATGGCTAATACAGTTCACATAAATTTTAAGTGTGTCATTTAAAGGAAAACTCTCTTTAGTGATGATTTCTATTGCTAACAATACCTGTAGTTTTATCTGTTTGTTTCTGATAGAATTGATTTATTTGAATTGTATAAGACACTGGCCAATATACAAAGACCTGAGGAAATTAATTCCCTGCAGCCAGTCTTCTTTTCCTAAGAACTCCAGAATAACCAGTGAAGCGAATTCATTGCTCACATGGGAAAATCTGTTTGCACCATGAAACCTCCTTTCCTATGTGATACCCACTGCTGGCCAAGTCAAACCCGAAAATATTGGCAAAAACAAAAACAAAAAAAGAGAGACTTAAATAAAGAGCATGTGTGGCAGATGGTGGAGATGAATAGTTGATCATCACTGTCTGCTAGTCTCACTCACTGTACTCCCTTCAAATTGTTGCAGTACCGTAATTTTGCCATGATTATCTATGAAATTATGTTGGCTGTTAGGCTCTGATTCATGCTTTTCTTAAGTCATCTACGGGAAAGATGACATTCTAATTGCACTCCTGATTTTTTTACACTATGAGTTTGTTAAGCACAGACACGTTTAACTAAAGAAAAAGCCTAAATGTATGTAATTTGACATTGTGACAGATTAATACTTAGGCATTAGACCAGCAGTACAATTAGACAGCTTAAATGTGTCCTACATCTTAATGTCTATATGACTTTAAGAAGTCACATTAAATCCTCCTTTTTTAAAGGGTCTGTTGCCATTTTGTTGATTGAAATAAATGAAAGTCTACCAGAGGATTTAAGTGAATTATGAGGAGGCTCATCACAATTACACCTAATTCTAGAAAATTGAAATCTAGGGAATTAAGTGTAAATTCAGAATAGCTCAAGGTAAGAAACTATATTTACAGTAGATTTCCTGAAGTGGTTATTGAGGATGTAACTATTATTCTTTGACTTATCTGAATTATTTTTAATAAGAATAAAACTTTAGTATCTGAAGTAATTTGAAATGACAGCTAAAAGTAAAATTTAAAATTCAGATGACATTGTGTGCATATTAAAATTATATTATGCTATAGTAAATGTCATAGGATAATATGCAGTTTACACAGAAATAGCCAAAATACACAAATTTCCATATAATATGGTTTAAATTATAGTGGCCTTCAAGCTTTTTTAGTGTGACTCAAAATAAGAATTCGTTTTTCATAGTGATCAAGTACCTGTATGTGTGTACATATATATGTGTGTCCGTGTGTGTGTGTGTGTATATATACACACATGTACATATGTATGCACATATATATGTATATATAGGTGTGTATATATATGTATGCACTTATACATATATACATATATATGTGTATACACACACACACACACACACATATACACGGACACACGTGTAAAAGTCTAAAACAAAATATTCTTTAAGCAACCTGAACTTCGTGTGAAGCTGGTTAGAGCTCCTTAAATGGGTTCGGTCACCATCTCATGGGTCATGGTGCTCAGTTGAAAAGCACTGATCTAAACTGTCATGATTACACCCATTTTAAATGTATTCAGGTTACAACCACAAGGCAAATAAAATTTGTCAAACTGTATTAGGTTGGCACATTGCCTACAGTAGTTCCTATCACAATGCCCTCAGTTACGAGGATGGGAGAAGAGAGCCTTCTGCTGTTCATCTCCTCTATCAGAAACATTTCCTCTGTCTTTTGAAAATTTTCATCTATGGAATGAGCTATACGTGAGACAATAATAAATTTTATCTCCCAAGCTTATTCTTAAAAGACATGTATAACTGCCAACTAGAAGTCGTGACGACTCTAAAATAACTATAAAATAGCTACTATCCATAAGCAAGGAAGCTTAACAAATTAGTTTATGT
The DNA here is from genome assembly GCF_008728515.1 of Papio anubis. Lineage (NCBI taxonomy): Eukaryota > Metazoa > Chordata > Mammalia > Primates > Cercopithecidae > Papio > Papio anubis. Next base: position 155,381,997 of record NC_044978.1, on the reverse strand, counting down.
GTATATCCTTGTAACCACTAAGTACAGAATTTTCCCATTGGACGTTTTCTTAGCAGCCTCTACTGACTCTACTGACAGCACCCTACTCCCTAGCCTGGGTTCGAGGACTGCACTTTGTGTTACAAAACACATCCATGGATTATTCTAATCGACTATATTGTTCTGTTAGAAAGAAAGTCTTAACTAAAAAGGTTATAAGACAGGTCCTAAAAGGGGATGAGGAGAGTGAGTGGTGAAGTTCATTCAGATCATCTAATACCAAACAACAAAGCAAAAGCTACATTGCTTTCTCAGCTTGGCCAGTGACATTGCATTTAGGATTAACAGGTGTCTTGCTAATAATTCTACCTGTGGCCATTGTGAAGGTAGACATAGTCATCAGGGATAACAGGTAATCTGTCTCCCTGCTATATCCTTGATTCAACCTTTCAACAGGCCCTTAGTGAGCATGGAACTGGAATGGTCCTTGAATTCAGAGTATGTGCTGGAACAGCTTATCCTTACCCTGCCCATAGAGAGTAATACTTTACAGAAAAGGTCATATGAACAGGTAGCAGACTTCAATGCCAGACATTAAGTGCTAAGAAGAGGTAGGCATGGCATGAAGATCAAAGAGGCAATGAGGAATCAAAATTCCACAAGCTATCCAGAAGAAATCTTGAATGAGATGCCCTGGAACTTAGTTTTGAAGGACTCATGAGAGATAGATAACAAGTCAAGGAATAGCAGAAGAAACACATTAATATCATGAATACACTGAACAGCATGAGGCTTTCCAGAAATGATACCTACCTTAGGTCTGTGGAAGTGGCAAATGGGAACATGTAAGAATGGGAAGAGGTAAGAGTTCAGATCCAGAAGGCTCTTCTATGCTAAAATAAGGGGTTTGTGATTTGTACTGAAGTTTATGGAGGAGAGTTTTAAACTAGGGACAGACTTGCTACTCTACTTACAATTTCTAAAATAATCATGAAATTATTATTTTTTTAAATTTATGTATTATTATTTTATTATTATTTTTATTTATTCATTTTTTTTGAGAAGGAGTCTGGCTCTGTCTGCCAGGCTGGATTGGAGTGTAATGCTGCAGTCTCGGCTCACTGCAACTTCCACCTCCTGGGTTCAGGTGATTCTCCTGCCTCAGCTTCCTGAGTAGCTGAGATTACAGGTGCCACCATGCCCAGATAAATTTTGTATTTTTAGTAGAGACAGGGTTTCACCATGTTGGGCAGGCTGGTCTCAAACTCCTGACCTCAGGTGATCCACCTGCCTTGGCCTCCCAAAGTGCTGGGATTACAGGCATGAGCTACCATATCAGGCCATAATTTTTTTACTAGGTACAGTTTTCTGCTAATTACTAGGAGGGAAACAGGTTAAAGAAAATGACAACAAAAAAATAAGTAATGAACAAATAGTAAACATCAGGAAGTCACAAAAATACCATAAATTCTACAAAGTATTCATTAGAATTGTGCCCTGGTACCTGACACTATTTCTTAGCTGTTACGTCAAATTCTCTTCTCTTCTTGGGAATTACATTACCCAAATTTAGAATGACTTAAAGTGATTCCTTTGATGATAAGGCCAGAGGCAGCTATCACTAAGGGGTAGAGAGAGGAAAATATGATCACCCAGAAAGGCGAGCTGTTTGTACTTTACTGAACAAAAGGAATTTGAGCTGTGTTGATTGATCATATACAAATAGCATGGACAATTGGATACTAGAGTGAAGTAGAATTTTCAAGAGTGCAAAATGAAAATTCTTTAGTGTATTCCAAAAAAATTAAGTACACATGACTCAACGGGAAATAAAAATCAGTTTTTCCACTCCATATCCTTTAATGGATGAAATATGGGTAGAAAGGACCAAATGCAGCAAGTCTGTGCTAACCCTACTGTAACCAGAGAAGCAGGAGTGTTTTCAAGGTTCCCATGGTAGCTGTAAACAATAACTACAAACTTACACAATGTCTTAAGTTTTAAGACAATGAAAATTTATTTTCTAAAAATTCTGTACATCAGAAGTCTGACATAAATCTGCCAGAGCGAAAATCAAAATCTCAGCAAGACTGCATTCCCTTTCTAGAGGCTCAAGGGGAGAATGGGCTTCCTCGCCTCTTCCAGTTTCTGGAGCATGCCTACATTCCTCTTCCATCTTCAAAGCTGGCAATGACAACTGCAGTCTTTCTCACATCACTTTATTCTTACATGGACTTTTCTTCTGCCTCCCACTTCCACTTTTAAGAACCCCTGTAATTACAAAATGGCTCAGTCGGGTAATCCAGTATAATCTTCCTATGTTAAGGTTAGTTTATTAGCAACCATGGCAAAGCGAAATGAAGGTTTCAGATAGCAATGTCACCTGAAACTTTCATTCCCCTTTTGCATCTTACCTAACATACGCACAGTTCCACAGATTAGGATGCATACATTTTTGGAGGGGAACATTATTCTGCCTACCAAGAGAGGTTGTAAGAGTGAATGTGCAGAGCGGCTCCTGCCCCATCACAGGGAGCACTGAGACTGCCTCTGAATCCATGCAGCCCGAGAAGGCATAATATAGGCATGAGGGAGATCTCCAGAGCTTGCTTCTCCAAGCCTCCCAGGCTCCCAGGGAGGTTTAACAGTGAGATTTTGCCACTCTCCAAAGTAATAGGGAGTAAGTAAAGGAAAACATTTCAATGAGCAGGGAAAATCAACGAAGTAAACTGATCCAGTGTTACTTCATTGGTTTCTTCCCCTTTTTATCTGATCATTGAGTTTTGTTTTCTGGTCACCAGAGATCATTTTCTTCCTTTTCTTTTTATTTACCTGCTATGCACTTCGAGCTCTTCAATACTCTTTTGCTCCTAATTGTGATTGTCAATATTACTTTCAACTGATCAGCTGATTGATCCGAGTAAGGAGCCAGCATTTCAAATGTTTAAAACGCTTCCCATGAATAGTTTTTCAGCTCCTACCCAAAGCTCTCAGAGCCTCATCTCTAAACAGTATTTCAGAACTCAATGTTTGCTGGAGACCTTCCTCAGAGGTTGAAATTTTTGTCTTTCTCTCAAATCACAATCACTAATGAAATTCTATTTCTACACAGCTTGTTATTTAAAAAGTAGTTCCAATCCAATAAGCTTTTCTGTGTGATTTCTGAAATGTTTCAATAGGCAATCCCAAGCAAAGAGTTTGAGAATCTGATTTGAATATATTATATTTGAATATTATTTGAAAATAGCCATGTTATTAGCATAACTGTAGAGTTTCTCAGGATCACTACAGCAAAGAAAAATACATGGGTGTCATAATATTTGTTACATTAAAAAAATTAGGATTACTTCAGTAAATCTAAATTGCTGTGATTTGCCCCTGTGCCAAAAGTAATCACTTTCAATTCTACTTCAAATATGATTTGAGCTTTAAGGTGGTTCATTTTAGATTTTCACATAAAATAATAAATAGAAAATAACACATAGAAATACCTCATATCACATGATGTCTACTGCAGTGATACTTTCTTCCTTAAGACATCCCCTACTACTGAATTAATTCTATTTAACATATTTGTACTCATTAAGTATTTTAATAAGAACTACTTATTGCAGAGGCTATTCTCATTTACTTTTAGAAATACTTTATCTTGAAGAAAAGAGAGTTTAAGAAAATATCTATTACATTTTTTTCAGTTCTCATTTTTCCCCCATCTTTTTATTTGTATAGAAGTATATGTCATGGGGGATTGCAAAGATAAAATGAGCACTTCCTTCAACATTACAACCCAAAGGTGATATTCTCATAGTTAATGGAGGCTTTATGTACTATTTTTAAAGTAAACATCCATTCCTGAAGGCAATATTAATACTTATCATAGAATATACATTCTACAACTTTATCATCAATAATAAACATTTAGTTTATAATCCAGTTACGGAACGAATGAGTAAAAAGATCACACTGCCTTATGATAATTACCTAGTTATGATGTAAAACTTTGACAATTTGAGACCATTAAAATGAAGTGGCTCTAAATTGATACTTACAACTGTTTTAGTACCACATCAATAGACTTTCTAGTAAAATCATTGTAAAGTAGCTAACAAATTCTGTTAACTTATAAACAGCACCCATTTGCATCATTATTGTTCTTTTTTGGACTTTTATGATAACAAGAACTGATTTTCCTTCTTATAATAAATAAACATAAAGATTCAGTTGCTGGCAATTCAAGACACTGGTTTGAAGCAAATGTTGAACATGGATTTTCATAAAGAAGACAAGGTTTTTCAGATTGGTGATCAGCAATCAGTTAAATCCACTGGCAAGAATCAATTTTCTTTTTAAACAGAATCTTGAAAATTGTTAGAATTTTTGGATTTGGGCCTCCGAAGAACTAACTTAAAATATTAACATAATCAGGCCTCTTTTCTTCTAAATATGCATTTTATAATTTGTTTTAAATCTTTGTGTCACTGAATGGCAGTTTATTTACCACATGTAATTTATACTTTTTGAGGATAGGTGTTGAATTTTTAAACATTTTTAACTTTGATTCTAACTCAATGAGGGAAAAAAAGTCTAGGTGTACAAATACACTGTCTTTTTCTCATTCACCAGGATGTTGGAACTATTCTGAGACTCTAATTCAGGTATCTTGAATCCCACAGAAACTGCATGCAAAGTTTGGTGGGTACATATTTGCATTTATGCGGGGAGACAGTACTTTTAATTATTAAATTAAATTATTAAATTAATTTATTAAAGTATATAATTCCCGAGCAAGTAATTTTGAATATAAGAAAAGTCAAGAGACTAGAAGAAAAATTATGAAAGCTACGATTATTTCAGTGAAAAAATAAGCATGAATGACCAAGAGTTGGGTCTATTCTTAGTGGGATAATCTATTGGTTATTGTGGAATATATGCCCCTGTGTGTTCCTGGGTTTTATAAATTCTGTTTATCTATGGCAGAGAATCCTCTCATTCGCAGCACTTGTTTCCTCTCTTTCCACCCTGCTCCTTCACATGAGAACCTCTGCTGTCTCTAACTCGGCATGGGTAAAGAGAAGAACCAAAGTAAAGCCACATCTCTGATGTGCATAAATTGATCGCTCCCAAGCAGTCCTCACACATTTTTCTGCTGTAGTGCAGTTTTCATGTGCCAACCAGCAGATTCATGTTTGAGTTGATTCAGCAAGACTGCTTGAGATGTGACATGCAGAATCTCCACTCTATATAATAATGCCGCATTCAGAATGACGGTGGTCTGAGCCTAAAGGCAGTAAATGCTTCTTGAGATACATTCAATTGCTGTTTGAGTTTAGCCTAAGGTACGGAGAAAAGTTGCTGATGCTTTCAAACATGTTTAAACATTTTAATATTGTCCTGGCATGTCAGCTTGAACTAGAACACTCCTAGGTATAATGCAGTGAAATCCTGTCATTAAAGGACCAGAATTTCTAAAGGTTTAGATAGTAGCCCTCTACTTGAACTTCTTAATTAAATGTGTTTAAAATATCTCTGAAAATGTTCTGTTATAAGCGTTGTACTTGCAGTGGCATTGGTTAGTCTATTATCCATGATAAGGAGATATAAAAGAAGTAGAATGGGCCAGGCACAGTGACTGACGCCTGTAATCCTAGCACTTTGGAAGGCCGAGGTGGGGGGATCACGAGGTCAGGAGATCGAGACCATCCTGGCCAACATGATGAAACCCTGTCTCTACTAAAAACACAGAAATTAGCTGGGTGTGGTGGTACATCCCTGTAATCTCAACTACTCAGGAGGCTGAAGCGGGAGAACTGCTAGAACCTGGGAGGCGGAGGTTGCAGTGAGCTGAGATTGTGCCACTGCACTCCAGCCTGGTGACAGAGCTAGACTCCATCTCAAAAAATAAAAAACAAACAACCATAAAAGAAGTAGAACGTGTTGTTGATAGATCCTGGGCTATTGTTTGGAACAGTTAATTTTTTGCAAATACCATAATATACTTATGATAATTATTTCAGTGGCCTATTGCTTTGCCGATGAACTATTTCCTCAAAACAAACAAACACACAAACATAACTTTGTGGCTTCAAACAACAAAGATCGATTACTTCTCACACTTCTGTGGATTGACTATGTGGTTTCTCATGTTCTGCCTGGCTCACTCATATGGCTGCATTCACCTGGCAAACTGACTAGGCTAGACTTTGCTGGGTCAGCTGGGTCTCTCTCTCAAGTGGGGTCTCATCTGCAAAGAGGCTAGACCATGCTTTCTCTCAGGATGGTGATCCCAGATTTCCAAAGGTGAATGCAAAATTGTGACCTCTTAATAGCTGGGCTGAAAGTAGAACAGTATCACTTCTGCCACATTCTGGTTGTCAACAGTAGTCCACCTTCAAGGGGTGCAGAATCGACAGTAAGAGTAGTAAGGTCACATTCCAAAGTGGGTATGTGTAGGGAGATTGGAAGAATTTCATGTCTTTACATCAGAAAATCTTCATAGCTCATGCTGAATGGCTTATTGTTTTTAATTATTTTTGATGTATGATGCATTTTAGGTATTTACCCTGTGTTTAGGTTGTCTTGTCCTGATTTTCAATTTTTTATTCTTAAAATAAGTTATTGCTAATTTTGACCCATCTTTTAATGGAGCTGCTCCTTGTACTGCCCATGCAAGCAAAGCCAGATAGCATGTTGGCAATCTAATATCTTAGGGGCAAGTTTCAAGTGAAATGGTTAATTGTGAGGTTGATCTGTGAGGTTGTAAAGATAACTCCAAATAATACATCATTTGCCCTTGAATTTTGAGCAACCATGGCACATACTGAATAAATCTTATTTGGCAAACTCCTAATAGAAAAGGAGTATTAGGAGGATGACTAATGTAGAGTAACCAGGATCCAGTGGCCAGCATATTTCTCTAGATAGATAGTAGCTCTGTGTATCACAGACTCTATCAGCACAAATCCATTAGCACTACTAGAAAAGTAACTGGAAATAGGTACCCATTTGCTTGACAATTGCTATTTATTCCATAATAAATTATCTGAAACCCTTGGGGCCAGATACATCTCAAAATTTAGAATCCTTCATATGTTATAAGATGTTATATGTTATGCATGTGTCATATATTATTTTAAAAATCTAAAAGAGTCTAAGGCCATGCTTTTAATTAAACGCATTATTTCTATAGTAAAACATATGAATATTCACATTATGTGAGACAAAAAAGATGAAAATAGCCTTGCATTAATTCATATCAGATTTGTTGTAAACTTATGAAGGGGGAAAAAAACCACTTTTGATTTCCTAAGATTTTTTGGAGACGGAATTTGGATTAGGGATTGTGCACCTGAAGCAGGTAATATTTATTGAGGGCTTACTGTGTGTCAAGAATTATTATAGGTACTTTACATGCATTAACATATTCAATTCTCACAGTAATTCTAAGAAATTAATACATTCTTAAACATTAATTACACAGATGAGGAAACTAGAATCAAGGAACTTGTCCACGTTCATACAGCTGTGAAGTGACAAAGTTAGAATGTGAATCTAGATCACAGGCTATGAGCCTATTCTCTTAAACAATATCCTTTTTATTCCTGGAAGACTTCAGAGAGGGAAAAATCTCTACCTTCTTAAATCTCTCCAGCGTCTTTGACCTACTATTTACTGAACACCTACACGGCAGCCAGGACCGTATTACGAGCTGTATAGTCATTAACTCTTTTCTCCCACAATAAATGGGGGAGTAGGTATTATTATCTCACATATAAGGAACTTGAAGCTCAGAAAAATTATGTCAGAAGTCACACAGCTTCTAAGTAGTTGAGCCTGGAATCACATTGAGCAGTATTGGGACTGTAAATCTCCTGCTCTTTTTAAAAGTTCATTGGTCTTTGCAGGAAGGGCCCAGGAATGGAACAGATGATGCTACAGCAAGGACTGATTGATTAGCTGGTCTTCCTATACTCTTCTAATTTGGTTAAATAAAGTGATTCTGTAATAAGTTAAAACACTCTTTGGGGATCTTAATGGTCTTTTTGTGGCCAGAGTGACACTTACTTGCACAACTATAAATTTCTCCTCTTCCAGAAAGTGATCCTACATTTAGAGGATCACAAACTGCTGGTCTGAGTCAGTGGTTCCAGCCTTGACCGTGAACTGTGCTGTGTTTGCCTGTCTCGTCTTCCTCAATTCCCCAAACAGGCAAAAGGCAGGGATCTTTTAGTTATTTGTCAAGTCCAACTCACTTGTGCATCTTTTGGATCTTGTCTCCTGACCTCCAATCTTTATTCACTATGATAATAATTATCCAAAAAATATTTTGGTTAACCAACATTTATTTATTTTTTTCTCAGCCCTATCATATAAAATGAAAGTAAACAATTTTCTAACAGCTGTTTTAAAATAAAACACTTATTTAATCATTTGAGTAAAGAGATACTTTCATTTGGACTAATGATAGTGAAAGGAATGTTAAAACATCTGTTGTAAAACATTTTTCACTGATCTTTTATTTTTCTTGTCTACCCTTTTGTAAAACTTTTCATAAGTCAAGCAAATTTCACTAGAATTTAAGTGTGCTTCTAGAAAAAATGTCTTTGTGTAGAGAGAAGTCAAGAAACGTGGAAAGAAAACCAAACACTTTAAAAAGGAAAAAAGGAAAAGGTTCCTACATGTGATTTTGTTTTGTGTTGTTTTGTTAATTTGGCTCTAAAGGAGGGAAATACCAGGCCAGGCACAGTAGCTCATGCCTATAATCTCAGCAATTTGGCAGGTTGAGGAGGGCAGATCACTTGAGATCAGGAGTTCGAGACCAGCCTGGCCCACATGGCCAAACCTTATCTCTACTAAAAATACAAAAATTAGCCAGGTTTGGTAGTGCACACCTGTAGTGCCAGCTACTCAGGAGGCTGAGGCACGAGAATCGCCTGAACCCAGGAGGCAGAGGTTGCAATGAGCCAAGATCGTACCACTACACTCCAGCCTGGGTAACGAAGCGAGACCCTCCTCAAAAAATAAAATAAAACAAAATAAATAAAAAGAAGAAAATATGTATTCTTTTGCAGATTTTGTCAAGTAATGTTAGTCATATGCTAGAGCTTGATGTTAATGAACAAATTGGAGAAATGATTTGGACATCTGGGAAGTCCATACCTCGACTTAACAATCCATTTATCTCATGTGGTTAGCAAATCAAATAATGTGTGAATTAAACAAATAAATGATACGTACAGTTTTACATATCTGATCTTTAAGAAAACTCATGGGAAATATTTTAAAGCTAAATATAACATTTGCATACTTTCTCTCAGTCAATACAAAGATCCATGTATCTCCAGCCCCAAGCCAAGGACCTGGAGTAGAGTGAGTGTCTGGGATTCTGACAGGATGCAAAACTCAGCATACTTAAAATCCTTCCTGGTGCAGAACTGTCTTCAAGTCTTATTGAGTCTAGTGTGCTCTCCTATAACAATGATGCCTCTAATGGGTTCTGAATTGTGTAAGGCAGCTTCTGGAAACATGAAATTCCTCTCTAAACCTGGGCTTTCCTTGTTATTTCTAATGATTCTGTCTATTATCTATCTGTCACTTCTTGTTGAGGTCATTGTAACAGCATCTAGCAGCATCTGCCCACCACCCATCCATCTACCCTGCCTAGTAAAAACAAAAATACTCTGTTTCTGAGAGATAATCTGACGTCTTAGGAAGACATATAATTTTCCCCACTTTCCAAAATATGTAGTTTTAGGGAGGTTGTGTCATTCTTTTCACTAAGTATTAAAATTTGTGACTCTGTGGCATCTATTTCCTGTGCTACTCAGATGTTTTTCTGTTTCTCTGCAGACTGTAGCTTGTTCTGATGGTTATGAGTAGGCAGTAATTGACCTCTAAATAACTCAGCTGTTATATTTTAAGAAGAAGCAATGTGTTGTGGTGGGAAAACAGTAAATTGAAAGTCAAAACACTTATTCTTTGGCTTCAGCTTTCTCTTAGCTTGGACCCCTTCGCTGTTCCATCCTCCTTGCTATATGATTGAGGTGCTAAATTAAAGAGATGAACTTCATGTGGGAAGTAGTTCATGTGTTATGAATTGTTCTAACATCGTTTGCTAGTATGATGGCTTAAAAACTGTCTACTTTCTCCCAGCACTTTGGGAGACTGAGGCAGGTGGATCATTTGATGTCAGAAGTTCAAGACCAGCCTGGCCAACATGGTGAAACCCTGTTGTATTTTGAAACAATACAAAAGTTCGCCAGGTGGTAGTGGTGCGCGCCTTAACTGCAGCTACTCAGGAGGCTGAGGCAGGAGAATCGCTTGAGCCTGAGAGGCAGAGGTTGAGGTGAGGCAAGATTGCGCCACTGCACTCCAGGACAACAGAGTAAGATCCTGTCTCAAAAAAAAAAAAAAAAAAACAAAGGAAAAGAAAAAAACTGTCTACTTTCAAGAGGGACATTAACCTTATGTCTAGGAAAGGATCTTAACTTTCTAATATGATGCAATGATTCTAGGAAATAGCATAACTTGATTAAAATGGAAACCTCTGCAAGGAATGTTAAGCAAGAACAGGATTTGATGGATACTATTTTTTTACTTCCAGTCTTCTCAAGGTTTGATAAGATTGATGGGGTGTGGGGGCATTGAGAAATACAGAAACAAACAAAAAAAATCTCTAAAGAACTGGCTTTATTGTGGAAAATGCTTACAGAGAATATTATTTTCTTTTCCTACTGTCTATTTGTATTGATTTACTCAATGCCAGTTAAGATTTGTGATCAGGTGTCTTCCATCTTCACTGAGATCAAAATTTAAAAGAACAGTACTAAAGCATAAAAGAATATTCTTAGATGTTAGAAAACAAATCCTTCAGTGAAAGACTAAGAAGAGTTACTAATTGTGAAAGGTTTTCCTTTATAATGCCACAAAAAATAGGACAGTTTAAAAGTATGCCTTTTATGGAAAGAAGAAAGAATTGCGTTTGATGATTCTCTAAGATCCTGCAGAAATTTTGTGTTGAAAAAAATTCATAATATATGCATGCGTAATTAAAATAAGAAAATATGTAAACAAAGAAAAATACTTTTCTACTCATGCCCTTCTTTAATAAGTTGCTTCGTAATACAGATTACATTTGTTAATCATTGGTATTTCTTTTGAAGATTCACTTTAGTCAACCAAATTGGAAGTTTTGATTACTTGTGATGAATCTCTTATAGCCCTTCTTGATTATTTTTCTAAATTTGATGACAAACACTGCAACATGTCTCAGCCAATTAGGCTTGTCAGCTTCCACTGTGGTCCCCAGTCAAGTGTTTTACTTTGGAAATGACAGGAGATCCTTATTAAAAATCATGCTTCTTGGATAGAGATGTGGCAGCTTGCATGCATATGATGGCAGAGAAGACAAGCTGCCTTTCGTTAAAAGCAGTAGAGGAAATCAATTTTGGCAGAAAATACTCCGGACTATGAAGTAAAGACTGAAGGAAAGAACTGAAGAGCATCTCACCTATAACTGATTGGAGATTCAGTCAATCTATTTAATAAATGAGTATAATCTCTTATGAGCTGTAGGTAGTTTAGGTACACAAGTTAAAAAGTAAGAAGACTCATTTGAGCAAGAATATAGAATTACAAGCTGTTTATAAATGCATCTCAAACAGGAGGAAAACAAGTGCAAGGAATTTCAAACTCAAAACACAAATTAATCCCTGAAAAGCAGCCACCTGTATAAGTCATTGTGTAAGTGAACTGACATATTGTGTGAGACATAAATGTGGAGAGATGATTGGAGATAATTCTGGGTCATTTCTGCAGGGAATGACAATCACATTCATATATATTTTTTTCTATTTCAGAAGGTAATTTCCTGATTATTTTCCCATGCCCTTGCTATTCACTATCATAAGAAAAGAGGAACAATTTGAATTTGTTGAAGCAGTGGGAAAAAAGGGAAATATTTTGAGTAAAAAGCAGACCTGATTTTACACTTTGCATTTCTATCCTTTTTTTTTTCCCCCTGTTCAAAGCATTTAGGTGAGGTTAAAAAAAAAAAAAAAAAAAAGTATCCCAAGATAGGAAATATTCTCAAAGAACTTGCAGTTTATTCATTTAAACCAACTAGATTACCAAAAGTATTAATAAAATTTGCTAATAATTCGATTTTTACAATGCATGTGAAATACTTATTTGAGAAACAGACACTTTAGGGTAAAAAAAAATGAGTGGGAAAGTACTTTGTTATTTTGATGAAAAAATTAAGAGAATCTGCTCACTTAGAAGTCAAATGGCAGCATGGGCAACCGGAGTAAATAATTAACCTTACATTTTACCTACAGGAAAGGGTCAGATAATTCTAGATTTCCTGTGTAGGACACTAGAATTTCCGTGTGAACGCTTAGTCAAGGGCATAAAAATCCCAGGACACTGTTTCAATAATCGATGGGCCGACAAATGTCAATAGCTCAGTTACCCATCATTGAAGGAAAAAATGACAAACATTAGTGGAGAGCCTTCATTTAGGAGATTTAGCCGAGTAAAATGTCTAAAATATCCTATACAAATGTTAAACTACAGGGGATGGTGTGTGGAAGCAAAAGCAGAAAGTGTACATATCTTGGGAATAATTTAAATAACTTCCTCTTCTATTTTAAATGAATCTATGGATTGTGCATGTGCACATCTCACTGATTCCACTGGTTACAAATATATTTTCAGAGGTCAAATTTGGCAGTCTTTAAGTCCCAAGCCTTATAATAAAATGATACCATGTGACAATAACTGGAATGCAGTCATATTATGTTCTTTTGTTTGGCAATGAAAAACAATAAAACATTTTAAATAAAACCCTCCAGGTTACTATCTCAGAACCTATTGAAGTAGAGCAGGTTTTTCTCTCTCCCATTCTCTCTTTCTCAAACAAAGTCTGTAAAAACATTTTTAATATTTAGAAAAGACATAACCATTCTCCAAAGACAGACACATGCTTTCAATTATACATACAGGTAATTATTAACTGTCATCTTTAATCTTGTTTCCTAAGAACTCTTTGGACATGTTTAGCCTTTCAGAAGTAAAAGTCATTTCCCATTCCATTGGATAGTACCATTAATTAGGAGTACATGCTAGTTCATCCAAAGTTTAGTAACTTGCCTATATTCACCCAGTACATTACATTCAGATAATATGGCCCATGCATTTTGATGTGAACACATCAGCACACATTAGGTCATTTGGCATGGTGGGGTGGGGGTTGGTGAGGGGATATGGGCTAGGGTGGGCAGATGTGTGATATTGCTAGTATGCTTATACCTATAACTACTGGTTCCTTGCTTTTTACTTTTTACCACATAATGTGCTGTCAATTTGGTTCTACTTATGAGTCACCCCATGTCTTAGAATGTATTTTAAATATAAGGTTTTGCATATTGCATTCTATGAATAATGTATAAGCAGGAAGAAATTCAATTGGCAAAAGCACACAACTTCTGGGATAATTTATAAATCCAGAAAATTGTCAATTTGGATTTAATAATTTTTCTTATGGATGTGGAAAATATTAACACCCACACAAATTTACCTGTGTATTTAGAGCTTCTAATTGAGAATATCCTCATGTCCCTGTCCTGTAACAAACACACATATATCTGTTTCATCTACACACTTAAATGTATCATTTTGTCTACTTTCCTATTCTATAATGTGTCTTTGCAAAACCTTATCTTTCATGCACATGAGATTAAAGACTGTCCTGTGGAATGATGAGCTAGAGGGTGTTGGGAAATGAGAAATAAGATGGTAAGGAATATATTTATATATTTCCTCCAATTTCATATAGATCAGGGGAGCCTGTTGAGGAGTGTCAAATCCTAATAGCTTATTCTCCTTGGATTTCAGACTCAAGGCCTCTTCCAGATGTAGCCCTGACTGGGAAGTGCACTCGTGAGTGTGATGAGTATGGCCACTCAGACTCCTGCTGGATGCCAGTCCGCACTTCTCCAGAGAGAAAGAAGAGCCAGCCTAAACTCTCCACTTTCATGCCTGTTGATGAACGAGGAAGCCAGGAAAAGTTGGCCAATGGGGAGGCCGCCATCATGGGTGACCGCAACAGAAACCTCCTGAACAAAAAGTTGACCTCATCCTATGAGACCTTCAGTGCAGCTAGTTTCAGCAAAAATGAGGAAGCCAACCCTGAGGATATTCCCCTTACAAAAACAGGGGAATATAAGCCATCTCCTGTCAATACTCTCACTAGAAGAGAAGTTTACCTGTAGGCTATAAAGGAGCAACAGCAAAGTTCTTTACATGTATGAAAAGGAGAATAAGGGGCAAAAAAACCTTACAAAGCAAAACGTTTAATCACAAAGAGGGGGCTACCAAAGAGACAAAGCTTTGCCTGCCACTTCTGCCTCCAGATCAGGCCTTTAGTGATACTGTTAGCCTGATTCTACTGTACAATGTAGAAACCATCCTTGTTACTTGCATGTCTAACCCCTTCACTGATTCCCAACACTCACTTTCTCTTCCCCACCCCTCTCCAAAAAAAAAAAAAAAAAGAAGAAAAGAAAAAAAAAGGGGGGATAGTTGCAAGTTTCTTCCACAGTAACTGTACGAAGCCTGATTAGCAGAACACAACACACTCTCATTATCCCTAAGCTGAAGCATGATTTTAGTCACTTTGATTTTGTTCGAGTGTCATCCGGCTGGTCAAAAATAAGCAGGACAGATAAAATGTATTTCAGACATACCATCAGAATATGGTTTATCACCATCAAAGGCAATCCTCTGAAAGTGATAGAGTCCCTCTAAAGGTACAGTCCTTAGAAAAAGGGACTATATTAAAAAGCATTTTGGGAAGATCAAAGCTTTAATATTCCAACAAAGACTAAGAGCAAAACAATACTCAGTGGATGATTGCAGTCCTAAATTGGCATATGTTGTTATTTTCAGGTTAAGAGCATCAACTTCAATTCCATACCTTCACCAAATATTCTCAGTATACACGCAGTCATGATTACATGTATCAATTTCACTAATTATGACTTAAAAAATTATATATATATATTTTCAGAACAAGACCACGATTATTAACTAACTTGAACAATTGTATCATCCAAAGGCCAAAGATCATATGGCAGATCAGGGAAATCATGAAGTTGATTTGGTCTCGACGTGGAAAATCATTAAGCAACAAAAGCAACTGAACCCATGTACGCACAGAAACAATCAGACACTAGTTCATTTTATAGTGCCCAGTAAAATGTTCCTTCTTTTAAAATGGATTTTATTTGAAAGCTCAGAAAATGAAAACTAATGAGATATATTTTTGGTATTATAATAGACAATTGGTTGAGGTTCAAGTTTAGTTTCAGGTAATATTATCAGGGAAGATTCCATGTTTTAAAATAGTATTTATGGGTCATGGGTAGGTTAAGAAAGATGCATTGCCATATAGTCTTGTTAGTTAAGTCCACAATGATCATTTTAGAATCCAGGCTATGCTTGCTGCTCTTTTTATCCACATTTTAAATTACAATTGCATTTTTTTACTTATTCAGTGCACACTTTCATGCACCCCAAGTGCATTAATTTTGACTTGTGTGCAGTATAGAAATATTTTGAGACTAACAACATTGAAACAAGGTGACACCCTAGTTGACTTTACCACTAATGTGATTTGAACATTATTTAATATACGTTTTAAATAAATCTAGACTGAACATGAAAGAAAGGAGTTTTGGGCAATGACATTTTTCACAGGATGTATATCTCAAAGGTAAAAGCGGAGTTTTTCCAGTGCAATAAGAAGAAACAGAATATGCAGATTTTGAGCTACTGGCTCCATGGAGGATAACCTAATATGGCTGAATATTGAGCTGGGACATTCAGAGAAAAGTGACAATCCATGGACAGAATAGGGAATAACAGGTGTGAGGAGAACAAACTCTCATCACTGAATGTTTGTAAGCTGGTTAAGGCATAGCCTTGATGGCTCTCTAGCAAACTGTAGAAACAATGTAGCTTTGGGTAGTTTCATGCTTTGCAGAATTTCTTAGACTATAAAGTGACACAGCCTGGAATATAGGTTGATAATTCACTATAGGTCCTCAAAATACTTTGAAAACCACTTCTCTGTTTGGTGGGGTACTCTTTGGGGGTCATTTCCTCATGCTCTTTCTTAAATGGAGTTTTCATTTTGATGTTAGTTTATGTATAATAGGTAGGATGCAAAAAGATATGTAATTGAAACAAAAAACATTGGACTAAAATATCAGTAATTGAACATGTTTATGTTTGATTATTATTTACACTATGGAAAGATGCAATTCTAGTACTTTGTTAGGAAACTGCATTAAAGCAGTTCTGCCTTGTATAATCTGTAAGTACCTATTAAGACAAAATACTTCTAAAGATACTTATGAAATGTATACATATTTTTTCTTGCACGTTACAAAGAAAATACTCAATTGCATAACACAGATGTTTGACAAACTTTTTTTTTAATGCATTTCTTTCTTTCATGAGACATTGAAACCACTGATAGCTCATTTCACTCTATCTTAAACCCTTCTCTTGTCTATAAAACTAATACGGGTCACACCGGACCTTCGGATTAATTGGATCCACATTTCCAATGATGTTTGCACCCCATTCAAGATAGCCATGCCATTGTCATTTAACTCGTGAACCTCTCTTTAGAACTAAAATGGGTGTGAAAGAACAAAATTCAGTGTACTGTAAGTATTCACAGTAATTCTAGTAGAATTAGCTATCATAACATGTTTATTATATAATGAGCTGGCATGACACAGAAATATATTTTGTGTTTGTATGACTTTTATTTTGAATAGGTTAAATCTGGTGCCACTCCATATATAGAGTGCTTTTGAAAAAAATCAATAAAAAGAAACAAAAAAAATAAATAAATGAGTGAATGCAAAATAAGCAACTGTGCCTTTTATACCTGTTGTTACGGTAAAAAAACGGTTGTTGGGTTTGGACAATGAGGGGAAATGGGCTATTCCCAACTTTTTTGATCCTGTATATTTGTCCATGTTTATTTTCTGAAAATAATAAATAATATATTAAAAATTTGCCTTCTGACAAACTCAGATAATGGACCAGTCTTAAATATTGTTATGTCATAAAGCAAAGTTAAGGCAGTAATATGGGCTGCTTAAATCTGACTAGAAGATGAAAGCTTTTATTGTAAGTGTAACACAGAGATACTATCAGGAGTGAAATCAGTCCATTTTGCAAGGTAAAATATTGATTTAGAATTTTATACTTTATTTCTTTTTTGTTGTGTTTCTTTTAGCTACAGTTTCATTTTGGTTGTACAGGATATAAACCATATTTGTTTTCTGTACACAAGATTCTCAAGTGAATTTTGCATGCATTATACATTAGGACACATTTATAAATTAATGAGTAACTATATAAATTTATGTGTATTAAAATGTCTGTAGCTTCAGTCTAAAATCTACTGCTTTTTCTGAATCTCCAGATATCATTTCTGTATGGTTTCTGACTGGCCTGCTGCCTGAGTTTCAGAAAACAAGGGAGGCATTATTTTTATGGGAAGAGGAACTAAGATGGTACTGAGGATGTCTGACTAAAACACTACCCTAGGAAGCTGTCTTGTAGGAAAACAGAATAAAACACACAGACCAGAAGAAACTGTCAAGAATCAAACAGCCATCCAAAAATAGTCATGAGACATCTAAAGACCTAAATAATCTTAGGTATATGCTATCAATGATAAATAAGAAAATGTGTCCTTAAGCAAAAAAAAAAAAAAAGTGAGGATGATCATGAATATAGTAAAGCTTGTTAGTTGTGACCTAGGTGAAGATACAATGATAACATCTGGAGGAAGGCATCATTTGTTCAGCTACCTAGGGTTTACTTTCAGACTTTTCCTACATTTAAAGCACTTGCATTCAGTGTGGTACGATCTGTTTGTAATGTTAATCATTGCCTATTGTTCTGCTACTTGGATGTTGATAGTGAAGCAGAGAACAATTTATCATCGTTTATTATGAGTCACTATGCACGCAACTATGCTTAACATGGCGAAATGTATTAAACACTCGTCCAACTATTTATGAAATACTTTACATAATTTAATTTGCTTTTGTACAGTTTTATGTAAATAAATTGCTTGTCATTTTTGTCTCTGCAAATTAAAATATAACATGGTCAAATGGTTTCACACTTGTAAGTGTACTTCTCTGTTGACAGGTAATTCAGTTTTGATTGGATGAAAAGTGAATGGATGCATGTACCAGTTTGATTTAAGATGGTTTGATTCCTTATAAATTAAGACACAGCAAGGAAGCTAATGTGGCAGCAATTGTTGATTTAGGGGGGCTTATGCATAACTGTCACATTACTTTGCCTCATAATGAAAAAGAACTCGGATCCTTAAGTTTCATCAAAATAATTCCTGAGACATTTACCTAGCTAGCTTATTATCTTAAAGTGTATGGCAGAAAAAGGAACTTACCATCGTTAATATGAAGATTGATTTATTTTCAGAGGCATCTACAGAAATTTCACATTTAAGACAAAAGTAATCCTAAGTCAAAATGTGTCTTTGTTTAGAAAATACACGTTTTTAATCTAAATTAATAACAAATACAAAAAAGTTATAGACTTTAAAAAAATCATGTGAAATATAGAGAAAATAAAGGAAAAAGTACAATTTTTACTTCGATTACTTATTTTTTCTTTAAGGGACTTTCTCGACTTTTTACATTTTTTCTATATTTTATTATCTATTTTTAATCATTCCACTTACTATTTGTTATAAAATTACATCCCTATTATAGTTATCTTCTTTATTTATTAAATTGGCATCTATTTGAGTAAGCACCTTCTCTTCTTCAATCTCTCAGTCATGGCCTTTTTTCCAACTCAGAGACTTAAAAGAGAAAGAAAATACTTTCTGTATGTTCTAACAGATTGCTTGGAATTTCTGTCCCATCTCACAACAGCAATGCTAAAATCTACCAATGCGAAAAAACATTCTAAAGATCTTTCCCTGTGGCTTCTCTACGGGGTTTTTTCCCCTTTCTTATGTGAAAATTTAATATATTTTATTTATATTAGATGACGTATACTTTCTTGAATCAAAGATATCTTTGTAAATTGAGTTTGACTGGCAGCCTTTCTTCTCTAAAGAAGGAATTAGGGTGAAGTATGGTGAGAAAATCTACTTCAAGTTGGAACGGGATGAAGAAATGATACGTCCATTCATTTTGGCTTTCTGCTTTTCTAGTGGTGAGAACTAAACATGAGTACATATTTTGATGGAACAGTACATAAAATGAGATCACTATGAAGTAGACTTTACATTTTCACATAAGAGAGGGGAAAAAACATGGCTAACAAGATGCACAGCACTGCTTCCAAGGCATAGATTTGCTTATTCTACCATCTCTGATTCTTTGGAAGAATTTCATCTCATAACTTAGAAGCTTGACTTTAGCACAATGACCTATTCACCGCAATACTTTACATTTACTATAAGATTTATCTCAAAAGTCTCATATCTATAATGTAAACTGTAGTTAGATAAGCCATTTATGAAGGTTGATTTTACTTTTATTTATTTTTACTTATTTTTAAATTTATTTTAATTAATTAATTTTTAGATACAGGGCTTCATTCCCTCTCCAGGCTGGGTGCAGTTGTTCAATTGTAATTCACCATCACCTGGAACTTCTGTGCTCAACGGATCCTCCCATCTCAGCCTTTCTGCCAAGTAGCTATGACTACAGATGGGTGCCACCACCCCGCCCAGGTAATTTTGTTTTTGTAGAGGCAGGGTCTTGCTATGTTGCTCAGGCTGGTCTTGAACTCCTTGCCTCGAGTGATCCTCCTGCCTCAGCCTTCTCTATTGTTGAGATTATAGCCACTGTGTCCGGCAGATTTTACTTTTAATAATTCTCAGGTTAATAAAAATTTGAACACAAAGTTCTACCAATATTAACATTTTTCCCTCCACTGGTTTATGTACCAATCCAAACATTTTACATGATTTACCATGGTGACAAGAAAAAAAAAAAACTTTTCACATTTACCTGAATAAAATAATGATTTGTTAAAGTGGGAATTTCAGGAGGAGGACACTAATTATGCAGATAGACATCTAATTATCTTCACTTGACATTGCACAGCACACTCTGGCAGTAATTGTAACTTGTATAGTATTTCAGACAGCAAATTGTAAATCTTGAAAACCTCATAGCCAAATTTCGTCCTGCTTGATACCCTTGACCTAGTCTATCAGGCAATGATGATTTGGTGGACCTTGGCTTGATAAAAAGTCAGTCTAGCTTTGGGAACTCAAATGATCATGACCAACAGTCAGCATTATCAAAATTGATCAGATAGTGGTAGAATTCCCAAATTGACTTTAGTTTTCATTCGGCTGATTTCACAGAGAAATGGTCTATTGAGCTTTTGTCTTTTTTATTTTCTTTTTTGTATCTGTAACCTTTTCATGTCCTCATTCCAAAGCCTTTGCCACACCTTGAAAAGCAAACCTCACCTTCCCAGCAGACAAGGGGATGTTAGGTAGCTAACCAAGGTCTAGAGGATTTGCAACCCAATCAGCTTTTTTAATGGAAATTTACAATATCAGCTAACTTGAGCTCTTAGGAAACGGAGTAAATGGGGACTGAACTTATGCTTGTTTATTTTCTCTTATCTTTATCCTTTACTCTAAAACTTGTTTACAAACTACAGGAGGGAAAAGTGATTAGCCAAGATAATATAAAATTTTTAAGCTGCACAGAGTGAAGAATGGATATGAATGTAGAATGTGGAAAGCTATTTATATTTTCCTTTAACTCTAATTTTTTTTTTCCTGTTGTGTTTCTCGTTAAATGTAAATTCTCTTCATTCGTTGATTTTAATATGTGTGACCCACACAGAAATAATTTTGTTTATTTATTGAACCTCCTGTGGGAAGATGCTTGATAGTTTATAAATGTAAAATTGTCCCCAACACTACCAGATGATACTAAAAGATTTGTAGTTTATTCATGATGTTCAGTTTTGTTTTTTCCATTAAGTTATCATGGTTCAAATGACCCATTACCAAAAAGGTCATAAGAAAGATGTATGAGATCAACCGAGTAATTTCAGATATAATCTTAAAGATTAGAATGAGTTTTGAAAGACAAAAGTGTTAATGAGTGTGCTTACTTTAAAAAAAAAAAAAGTGCATTAAAGAAATCCTTGATAAGAAAACTAAAAAAATAAAATAAAAACCAGATTTGTTAATTCTGTCAATTTAACTATAAGTGCATTATAATATCCCAGACTTAGTAAAATTGTCATAACTTGATAGGACCATGCCATTTTTTTCTGTGTGCTGTATATGATATTATACAAAATATATTTACTGCAATTTTAGGGATTGTTATAAAAATTTGACTGCATAT
This sequence comes from Papio anubis, assembly GCF_008728515.1. Taxonomy (NCBI): domain Eukaryota; kingdom Metazoa; phylum Chordata; class Mammalia; order Primates; family Cercopithecidae; genus Papio; species Papio anubis. The sequence goes on along the minus strand of NC_044978.1, from coordinate 155,360,566 downwards.
TTAAACCATTTTATAATACATTTATGTAGAGGAAGTGAGAGCAAAAGAGTAGAAAGAAAGAAAGTAAGTAGTTGTATAGATTATTTATTTATAGTTTTACCACCTGGCTTTAGAAGGAAAATAATTATATGAATGCCTTTCCAGGCCCTACGGTACAGCTGGGATATGCTAGAACAGCTATTTCTTAAACTGGTGTTTGAGGTTCACTGAGAGAAGACAGACTTTTAGGGGACAAGGTATTCTATAAGAATTTTTTAGTTTTATTAATATAATGATCAAAGTAATATTTCAGCATATTTTTTCTTTTCCCTTTCTTTTCTTTGTTGTTGTTGTTGTTGTTGTTTTCTCTTTTTTGAGACAGGGTCTCACTCTGTCACCAGGTTGGAGTGCAGTGGCGCAATCTTGGCTCACGGCAACCTCCACCTCCCAGGTTCAAGCAATTCTCCTGCCTCAGCCTCCCGAGTAGCCAGGACTGCAAGTGTGCACCACCATGCCCAGCTAATTTTTATATTTTTAGTAGAGATGGAGTTTCACCATGTTGGCCAGGATGATTCAATCTCCTGACCTTGTGATCCACCCACCTTGACCTCGCAAAGTGCTGGGATTACAGGCATGGGCCACCGTGCCCAGCTGAAACTAAATTTCATAGAATGAAAGTTTGCTTTGTAAGTCAATGTTTACTCAGTATTGTGTGAAAAACTGTATTCTCTGGAGTTTGAAAATATTTTTTTTTTTCTTCACAAGAGTCCATATTTTACTCAGTTGTGAGAACCACCAAATCAGAGAAATGGATAAGTAGCAAAGTAGTAAACAATGTGAGTTATTGGAGTAGAATATATTAGCATATACAGAGAGTGACAAATTTTTTCTATAAAGGGCCAGATTATAAATATTTTAGGCTTTGTAATTCAAGATCCAAAATGAAGGCTATTGTGTAGGTACTTATATGACAGGAAATAATAACATCTGAAGATTTTTTTTTTCGATCACTTAGATGCATAAATACCATTCTTCGTTGAGAAGACATACATAATAGTCAGTGGGGCTGGATTTGGCCAATAGATTTTAGTTTACTGACCGTCGTATACCCAAAATGATTTCAACTGATATGAATTTTAGGATTTATTACTAAAATTTCTCCTTTTATGCCTTCCTTAAATATGTTCCTATTTGCCTAGAACAGTACTGGTTTATGGCTTTTCCAACACGTCCATTATTATTCATGCTTAAAAGTTAAATTATGGGGTCACCCTAGTTATCAGAGTCTTTCCTTCTCATTGACCAGCTTCCCACTGACTAGTTATGTAAAAAATTTCAGCCCTAGATCACAGGGGTGATCTAGAGAAGCAGGTGAATGTGCACAAAGTCCTCAGGCTACTGGAAAAGAGCTCATATCCTAATGCAGTAATCATCCTCCACTTAAAAAGGTAAAAAAATTAAAAAGAGTGTCTTGTTCTAGAAGTGCCCACTTGGGATTAGAGGTGGGAGATTTGCTATTTTCTATTGGATCAAAAATTTTAACATACTTGTATTTAAATGTCATGGATAAGTTCTCATTATATTGTGTTAAATAAAAAAAAAGTATGAAGTTTCATATTTAGAGCATGATATGCACAAAATAAAAAGAAGAAATACCGTGATGAACATAACAGCATTCTTAGAGCTTACTTATAATTATTATTTGTGTTTTCCAAATTGTACACAATGAATATAGTTTACATTAACAATATGAAAAAGTGGACATTTTGATAATATTTTAAAATTATGGGTAGTTCAGTGAATAAACTTAAAAATAGTAAAAGACACCACTTCATGTTAAAGCATTGGACATTCTTTATCTGATCATGCCCTTAAAGAAAATTGCATTTTGAAAATGTTAAATTATCATTCTCTTATGATATTTCACATTAGCTATTTTCTATGCCAGCAAAGTGAATGACATGCTAAATAACTTCAGAGATTGTTTTTAAACTAATGCAAAGGAAATAATATTCATATGAAGGCTAAATGTGAGCATTTTTAACTTGGTAAATTCAATGTGAAGCTTATATTTTGAGGGAAGTATTTTACAGCACACAATCATACCAAAAACAATCAACTACTACAATAAACCTATTATGTAGGTGATCAACATAGAAACTATGAATAGGTGCTACAGCACATTCACTGGATATTTCTATTTGGATTCACCAGTATAACTATCTCTAAAGCCTCAATCTGGGAATTATTATAGATTTCAGCTTTGTTGTAGATGGGGCGAGTTGATTTTGTTGAACCTCCAAAAGTGAAGCTATCTAAAAAACTACTATATAAGTCTATGTCTAGTCTAAGAAACAATATTCTCTTTGCCTAAAATAATCTGGAAATATAGTTGAAGGAAAAAAGGATAAATTCTCAGTTGAATGGGACAGGTACTGAGATACTGTCAGTCCATAGATGATTAAGAAATGAAAAATGGCAATTGAGAACAATGCTACCATATTGGAAAATTGCTTCAAGGCTACAGATGTTATTGGCAAAGAGAGGATGAAATGGATGAGCAATCTAGCTCTTATCTAGAGAAAGTCAGTCTCCAGTGAACCATCTTTTTTTGTAATACTCAAACCATCTTTTTTTGTATGCCCCTGCTATGTCAATTACTGGGGCTCAGAGAGAGATGTTTAGTATACTGCCTGTTGACTTCTTTCCTTAAATTGCCCAGAATACTCCAAACTCATCATTTCTATTTTTCTCTATATTTTATTAGATGAAAACAAATAGTGTAACAGGTGGTTTGTTTTTTCTCTCTGCTTGGGATTTGTATGTGCTTCTCAGCCAGCATTTTGTTATCCTCAGGTTTAAAGGCTCTAAGTCATCAGAGAATCACTCCCACTTGATTATAAATATAAGTCAGATGATTATAATGACAGTGTCACAGGTGGAAAAATAATCTTCATTCTATTGTAATCAAGCCCAATACTGACAAAGAATCATACATTGCTCTGGTGTTTCAATTGAGATGAGGGTACCAATTTATACTTTAACTCTTCAAGAAGGGCAAGAAGAAATGTATACAGAAGAATATCTTCAGAGTTAATTTCAACCTGAGTTGCAAATAAAAAATCCTGATTATTCAGGATAATGAATCAAAGCTGAATTACCAGAAGTTAATTTGGAAACAGCATTTGCATTGCTTATTTTCACTGGACTCATACAAAAAATAAAAATTAAAAAAAATAAAAGGACTTGCTCTCTGCCATACTTATTCACCCACACCATGACGGGAAAGAATTCCTGGAGGTAGCACTCTTCTCACACAGATTTGCAATCTCCAGCATGGAGGAATTAGGTAGAACAGACATATTTCACTCATACCATGGCCAACGTCTATCTAGGAAAGTCTACATGTTCCTCTTAACTCAAAATGTGTTTTTAGCTGTAATTTGATTCTGTTTTAACCAATATGAAGTCCTGCTTATAACTGTGTGAGGCAGAGAAAAATTTCTAGGCTAAGATTCAAATCAGAAAGCATACTACAATAAGCAACATCTTCTCAAGGATGTGATACAATCTCTCAGTCTTCTCCAGGTGTGATATTATCTCTCAGTCTTCTCTGATGACCAACTGGAAAAGTCATCTAGGAAAATAGTCACTGTCATTCTAGCTTTTAAAGGTGTTTATCCTCATTATCAAATACATAAGAATAATGTAATTAAGGAAACACTTTCTAAAAATGTATCATAACCTTGCAGAAAAGTTGCTTATATTTTTTCCTGAATTTTTTTTGACTTTGTGCATTTCTTTCATGAAATGTGGATGTAATTTATTAGCTTAACAAAAATAAATGAGATACATACAATGTTGGATGTTTGGGTACAGTGGTGAGCAAGATATGGCTTGCTCCTTCTCTTACAGAGTTATAATCTAGGTGGGAGGTAATCCAGAGGAAAAATTATCAAAATTACCAAGAACCACACAACACTTGGTACATGGTATGTTCAAAGAAAATAAAAGTTCTTTGGACTAATGTGTGGGACATCTATCTTGAATTTCTGCAGCAAGAATAGCCACTGAGAGAAAGAGGCATCCACAATTAAGAATGATAATGCACAGTTGGGAGAATGATGAAGAGATTTTCAGGCAAAGATAGCAGCATATGTAGGCTAGAGGATCTGAGAGAACAAGAAGACGTGAAGAACTGAAAGTGATTTTTGATCAGGAAATGATAGAGAAGGAATGAACATGAAGGAGGAGTTTGGGGAATGAAGGATGAGGGTGTGGGAAATTAAATGTAACAGGGATAGTGGTAAGAAGATGAGCCCCCAAATGGTTGCTCTCTGTCTCCCTTCCTGGAAAAAAATGTGAATATTTTATAATTAAAGAATTGCATTATTTGGTGCTCTCTCAAAGAATTGAGGCATTCTAAGGTTGTCTCCATAGTTGTGAGAAGTATGAAAGTTCAGGGTCTATCTCAGCAGCTGAAAAGCCTTCCCTCAGGGAACTGAATGGTTATTCATTATACCATCGGGTTTAACACTTCTATTCATTCGTAGCTGTGATGGTTAATACTGAGTGTCTACTTGATTGGATTGAAGGATGCAAAGTATTGATCCTGGCTGTGTCTGGGACCATGTTGCCAAAGGAAATTAACATTTGAATCAGTGGACTGGGAAATGCAGACTCACTCTTAATCTGAGTGGGCACCGTCTAATCAGCTGTTAGCATGGCCAGAAAATAAAGCAGGCAGAAAAAAACGTGAAAAGGCTAGACTGTCTTAGCCTCCTAGCCTACATCTTTCTCCCACACTGGATGCTTCCTGCTCTCAAACATCAGACTCTAAATTCTTCAGCTTTGGGACTCAAACTGGCTTCCTTGCTCCTTAGCTTGCAGATGGCCTATTGTGGGACCCTTGTGATCACGTGAGTTAATATTACTTAATAAACTCATACACACACACACACATATGTAGTCTATTAGTTCTGTCCCTCTAGAGAACCCTGACTAATAAACTATCTTAGTCTGTTCAGGCTGCTATCACAAAGTGTCATAGACTGAGAAGCTTATAGACAACAGAAATGCATTCCTTACAGTTCTAAAAGTTGGAAGTCTGAGACCAGGGTGCCAGCATGGTGAGGTTCTGGTGAGAGCTTTCTTCTAGGTTGCATTTCTTATGTTTTATTGTTTTCTCAGATAACTGAAGGAAGATGAGAGAACTCTCTGGGGTTTCTTTTATAAGGGCATTAATACCATTTATGATGGCTCTACTTTCATGACCTAATTACCTCCCAATCCTTAATACCTTCACATTGGGGATTAGGATTTTAACATATGAATTTGGAGGGAGGCACAGACATTTAGTCCTTAATAATCCCTTTACGCCTTGGATTCCTTGATGTCTTCTTGGCCACAGCTGTCACTTGGCTCATCTTTGCCTCTGCTTCCGTAATTCCTATTGTGGCCTTAGTTGTTCTTTTTAGACATGCTTCATCCAACAGGGTAGCCACTAGCCGTATGTAGCTATTTAAACCTGAATTGAATTCAATTAACCTTCTCCAGCCTGGGTTTCATTGGACAGGCTTGTTACGATCTGACAGTAGACAGAATGATCGAGTGCATAGACTGCTGGTCATCCTACTGGCTGCTTTCAGGTCATCCTGCTGCCATCAGTTGAGTCCAGGATAAGGTGAAACAAAGTACGATGATACAACCACAGGAAATTCTTAAATCTGCTGCTTTGGGTCATAGAAAGAGATGACAGGCGTTATATCTAGTAAAAGTGACATAGATAGATATAGTTATAAATAAAATCGTAGTGACTGGTCTGTCTGAAGCAGCTGGGGAAGATGATAAAGAAGGTTCTTTAAAAGTCAGCATGCAAAGATTAAGAGGTAAGAAAACCAATAAGGGGAAGATAAGTATCTGAAGCACAGGGAACAGTAATGCTAAAGGTTAAAGACATGAAAACAGAAAAATCAGAGTTAGTGCCTGCAAGTATTCAGAATTCCTAGAGCACAATTGAGAAGAGGGGCAGGGTGCCTACCATCCTATAATACAGCAATTTTGTAAGTGCCCTGCTTCTTAGCCCCATTTTTCACATCCACACTGTATATGATTAAATCTCTCTTCCCTACTGTTTCGACACATCACTAATGGTGGACATCTGCTCATTTCATCAACCAAGCCTTTCTTCTGCCATCTTTTGGCAAAATCATCTCAGTTTTCCTTTGCCAGCTGTCTGTGGTTAAGCATCTCTATTTTCCCCTGGCCACATATTGGGTAGGGAATTCAAGCTGGGCCAATTTGATCCTCTGTCCAATTTGGAGGAGAACCCAGAGGCAGAAAATGGTTTGAGCTGATTGATTCTAATTGTGAAGCTCTAAACATTATTCCTTATCTCAGCAGCCTTGAGCCCCAGAGCTGTTTCCAAGGAGCCCAAAAGAGTTTACCTAGCATCTGCCTTTTAGTGAGCATTTTAATCCTAAACCTGCAATACCTGCTTAATGGTATTGACTGTAGAATCGAAAGCAAGAAAATGCAGAAAACAAATGCATATTCCCAGCATTCTTTTCATATTATTGTATCATCTGACCTCTCCAGTTGTATCTGGCCCAATTTTTCCCATGGCTACTCTGCTCTAGTACTCATGTTTATTGTTTCTGAACTTGCCCTTTGTATTTAAATCACTAAGCCATTTTTTTCACACTACTCCCTCATCACAAAACATGTGCTTCCTGAAAACCTACTCAAATCCTGCCCATGGTACAAGGCTTACATCAACCTTAGACTCCCTAGTACCTACTTTGATTGTTTCAACTCAAAAATCATCTCTGTATTCCTCAAAACTCTGATTGAGGAGAGGAATATCATTGTTTTTCATTTATCCTTTCCTATATGAGAGAGTTTTACAAAACACTCTTAGTATTCCACTCCTCCTCACAGCAGAATGACTTAATTTATGAATGAAAAAAAGACATTAGCCCATTTTATTTCTTGAATCCACACCTTTTAAATCAAAAGTATTAAATAAAAGCAACAAAACAAAAAATACAACAAAAACAATGACACAAATCAAAAGTATTGACCACAGCAGAATAATTTGATCTTTCACCTTCCTTAGTGAAATATTTGCTTCTTGCATTTATATGCCATCTTCTAGAACTTGATATATACACATACACACACATACCACACACACACATATATATATATACACACACACACATATATATATAGAGAGAGAGAGAGAGCGGGGGTTGGGGAGGGAGAGACAAAGATGAAGATAGAGGTAGATACAGAAAATTAAAAGGTTTATCAGTATCTTTCCCATATCTTTTATTATGCAAATGCTAATGAAAAAATATTGGCACCCAAGACTCTGATTGATAAATTCCTTACCATAATATCTTGTCTTTGTTTTTGAGGTCTCCATCTTAAGAGAAACTATGTTCCAGCACTAAAGGATTTCTAAAGTGACGCTACATGTAGTTACAGAATAATTCTTGGAAGTAATTGAACACACTTTCTGCTAAATCATTCAGTATTTCAACGATTTCAGTGTTCATTAATGCACTAATGTTGAGTGACTGGTTGCAGATTAATAAGTGTTTTTATTCACTGCTCACAAAAAGGTACTATGATTTATAGTAATACCAAGAGTCAAAAAAATAGATCATAATACATTTTTGAGTCTATTTCACTATTTATGATATCCTTCAACATAGCTTTGAATATGTGTTTCAGAATCTGTAATACTTAAGAAATAATACCCATAGTGTTTCTTTTAGAATAATATAAATTAATGTATGCCAAAATTATATTTGTTTTAAACTTATTTAGAATCATTACTTATCTTATCTTACATCTTTTATTGAATTTATATAAAGAAGCAATTTCACTTACATCTCTAAACTGGGAGAGAAGAGGTGGCTGTTTTATTTTGCCAAAGGAAAAAAAAATGATTGTTGAGCTCCTTCTTGAAATTTTGTGTGAATTTTGCTTAGCCACTCCTGTGTTGTAAAAGTAGTCAGTAAGGGTATCATACATGTCAAAACTTCTTCCGTCTATACTTAAGTAGGCTAACTAAGAGAATAAGGTCTCTGATTTGCATTTGACAAAAACAGAACTCTACTAATGCAACAGAAGCAATCATGACTTTCAAGATACTCTTTCAAGGAATGATGTACAGTCAGCACTGTCTTTTACAGCCAGCATAATAAACGATTTACAAGAGAAAATTTTAAATGACATTTCTACTGTAATTCCCATATGCCTTCTCTGTTGTTCTGGATATTTAATTTTAACACTAGACTTTCTTCTTCAGATCCTTTTTTTTTCTCTTCATGTTTTAATTCATTCAACATGTATGTATGTCTACAGTAAAAGAAAGGTAAAGTTTAAACATGTGATTATTTGGTTACTCTTGGTTCACTCTGTGCAATTCAATTTCAGCTAATTTTCAAATTAAAATTAATTTAGTGTATATATATAAACACACACGTATACATATGTATATGATTTTTTGTATGTATGGAATGATTCCAAGAGTTTTATGATTATTAACTTATTTAACCTTCAAAACAATCTTATGAGAATGAATCATATCATCTTACTTTTCAAGTGAGTAAACTGAGACACAAAAAAAATCAGCAAATTGCTCAAGGTCACCAACAGTGGATTACAAATTCAAACCCAAGATTTTGGCCTCCAGAGTCTGCGCCCCTCACCACTATGACTGACCCTTCATTTATTAATAAAAGTGAAGTCTCATTTGCTCCAGCTCTTCAGACGTATAAGAGTAAGGGACTGTTTACACACAACCTCTCAGAAGCTAAAGATAGGCTTTCTAAATCTCTGAATGAATGTATCTTTCAAAAAATGTTTTCTGTAAAACAAACACATTTCATTATCTTGCATAATCTACTGCCACTTCAGAGGCTGAGGAGAAGCTGACTTCAGGAGTGGTCCCAGGTGAACAGGGTACAGAGTTTTGTGGAACTGCATCTTTGCAAGGAGTCTTAAATAATTCTAGAGATTCTGTGAGCACAGTTTTGTGGCCTATTTAATATTACTGGGTTTCTGTGAATTATAGCTTCTATGTCTGTTTGTTTATAATTGATATAGTGTAGATTTTAAAGCTGTGATTGATAAAAGTTCAAGATATCAGGGTTACCAAAAAATAATTCAAGTCGATCAATATGAGTATTCAAGTCCTAGAAATGTGTGTCATATGGTCAAATTGAAGGTGAACTTGATTGTGGATAATATTAATTTACTAACTGAATACTCACTAATTTGAAGAGGGAAGGTATAATTTTTATTTTTGTAATCCCAAGTATGAATTCTGATGGCCATGATATTATAGGATCAACAAATAGACAGGCTTTCCACCCAGATTCTAAGTTCCAAGAGGACTTAGGACAACCTGTCTACATTATTCAATATTATATCACAATAAACTAAGCCAGTTTATGACACGTAGTTGAAGCCCAGTAAGATGCATAACTTGAAAGAAAGAAGAGAAGGCAGGAAGGAAGATAGCCTTTTCACTAATTTACAGAAAGCATCATTGAAAATGTGTTCTTAACCGTGTGTTCTATAATGTAATTATCCTGTAAATTAATGACCCTCAAATTTTTATTGTGAATATGTTCAGAAATTTCAGCCTGTTTTAGAAAGGATTTATTCACAAAATTGCTTCTTCATTCTAAACTTTCCCCTGTTGTATTTTATAAAAAAGCACTTTGTCACAAGCATCTGTATGCATCTAAAATTTCCATAGGGACAATGTACAAAATTATTTTAGTTAAACACAACGTTTTCTCTCTTTTTTGATTGTGAAATTTTAACTTCTACTATTATAAAATGGAGATAAATATGAATCATATTTAAAGCTTCTAAGACAATGAATACAACAGATTCCACTTAATTAAATTTGGATCCAGGCTCTAAGAAAATTCTGGTTAAGAGTCTCAAAACCAAGTTTGAGTTATTCCATATTCCAGTCAACATTCTCTTTCCTATCCCGTTCATTCAACTATTTAAAAATGTTACCGCATGTCCCAGATCCTCATCCAAAGTTTGTTTGGGGTTTTTACACAAATAGGTTTTGTCTTCTAAGATAGAGGCTCTTTTCTATGATTGAAGACATGTCAGCAACTGGAGACTAAGCGGGCTCTTTGGGTCCATTTTGTATTCATGAACCCCTTCAAGTCCGTTGAGGAAAAGTCATCTTGTGTTCCTAGCATGACTAATTTATTCTGGGTTGTGGTCACAACACTATGGGCAAAAAAAAAAAAAAAAAAAAAAAATCAAATTCTTAGCTTTAGATGTTTTGCTTTATGCTGTGCCACCATTGGAGATTTTTCTAAAGGTTAATGAGAACCGGACTTGTTTTACATAAGGTTTTCTTGTGAATATGCAGTGGGTGGAGGGATTTGAAGGTTAATGCATGAACAGAGTTCAGTTACGATGCTTATCCTTGTTTTCAGGCATTTTAGCTGAGTTATTTATACATAGATGCATTAGATATCCTGTTATTTTGAATAAGTGTCTATTTTTCGGCCGGGCCGCCGCGGGCTCGCCTTCCGTAATCCCAGCATTCTTTGGGAGGCCGCAGGCGGGTGGATCGCCGCGTCAGAGATCGAGACCATCCTGGCTAACATGGTGAAACCCCGGCTCTACTAAAAATACAAAAATCCAGCCGGGCGCTGTAGCGGTGCCTGTAGTCCCAGCTACTTGGGAGGCTGAGGCGGAGAATGCTGCGGAACTCAGGGCTGGCTTGCAGGAGTCGAGATCGCTACCACTGCAATCTTACAGACTGGGAGACACAGTGAGACTCCGTCTCAAAAAAAAAAAAAAAAAAAAAAAAAGTGTCTATTTTTCATTAGGCAAGGTACATAAGCATTTTCATTATGTATCTAAATACATCATTTAAAAATTTTCCCCTCAGAAAATAAAAAAAAATTCATTCCTTCTTTATTAAATATAGGGTAGTAAAATCTTATGAATAGATTTTCAGCTCAAGAGATTGGAATCTTTTTGATATAATATACGCACAGATTATTTCCTCTTAAATTTATCTATGCTAATGAAGTGTATGAAAGTAATAAAGTTAAACCACAACTTGTTAAGTGTGCTGCAGTTCTCCTACATGACCAAGGAAAAAAATTTCTACATCTATGTTACTGCTGGTGCTCTGAATTAGAGCCTAGTTTGTTCATTTGCGTTAAATCAGTGTAAAGAATATAAGTGTGTATGTGTGTGTGCCTGTGTTTATATGAGGTGAAATGAGCAACAGTATCCTGCTCTACCACTGGATTACTTTAAATGGAGAAAACTGCAATTATTTTTGCACCAACCTAATAGGTGCAAAAATTATTGCGTTTTTTTTCCTATTACTTTCAATGGCAAAAACCGCAATGACTTTTGCACCAATCTAATATTAAACGAGGGCATAAAAGTAAGAGAAAAGATCTTTAACCATCAAATTGGAAACTAGATCCTGCGCTTTTCAAAACATCTTTAGCATATCAAAATCTCTAGGTTTTCTACATATTTTAATTGCAATCAACCAACTAAAATGTATTGTGGTATTGCTCATAATGCTTAGTTTTCTCAAATAGAAGTTAAACTTTGACTGAAATTATGGCCATGGCCTTCTAAATGGGAGTGGTGACGGGTGCTAAGGAAGCATAACTATGAAGCCCAGCTCTTCCACTCACTAGCTGTGGGGCCCAAGACAGGTTACTTAACCTGTTGAAAACTTATTTTACTTATCCATGAAATGGATACTGGTTTCCACTTTGTGTGTGTTTTGAGGGTTGTGAAGAATTTAAAGGGGGATTTGCTATCAAGTGAGTACTCATTAAGGGTTAATTATTATCATTCTATCATTTTTGCTCTTCAACCATTATTCCCTTTGTCTTTTTTCTGTTTTTTTGTTTTGTTTTGTTTTGTTTCTTATTTCTATTAGCTCAGACTTTAACCTAGACTGGCTTTACTATTGTATCTTACTCATACTTAGTTTACAAAAGCCCCATTTTACTATTTTAATACTAGTCAATGGGAATCAACTTGAGTCATCTGAGACTGTCTACTAAATTCCTTTATTATGTATGGAGTACAGCACATCTTTAATGATTTTTTATCATAAATTTTAAAAAGTTTAAACTCCAGATTTATTGGTTAATGCAAACAATTTTAGATACAGGTTTTTGTAGGAACCTCTAGGGAAGACAAAATTTCATGCCTACCATCTTACGGTTTTCAACTTGACCTGAGAAGTAAATTGACTTAAACTGATTAACAGGAGAAAAGAATGTAAAATTATTTAATGTAAGTTTTACATGGCATGAGAGTCTCTAGAAGGAAATGAAGACTCAAATAAGTCCCCAAATCTAAATGCTTTTATACTAGTTTCAACAAAGAGAGGCAATTGTGAAATAGTGACTAACCTATGTAGAGAGGCTAAAGAAAAGTAAGAATTATTTTAACAGACTGTTAGTATAGAATTCTCTCAGTTTCAACTTTACTTTCTTGATGATAAAAATATTACATTCCTTCTCGTATGGAGAAGTCATCTTTTATATGGAGTATTTATCACCTGCTTTCAGGAAGAAAAAGAGGAGGGTCAAGAGCTCTCTTCTCAAAACTTGTGATTTTTTAAAGTGCATACTGCTCAAAATAATCCTTATGTCAAAATAGCATATGTTGTGGTAGTGTATTCTACCACCTTTCAGATCTATTCAAACTATCTATGTACCTATTATCTATCTATCTATCTATCTATCTATCTATCTATCTATTATACTTTAAGTTCTGGGATACATGTGCAGAACGTGCAGGTTTGTTACATAAGTATACACAGGCCGTGGGGGTTTGCTGCACCCATTAACCCATCATCTACATTAGGTATTTCTCCAAATGCTATCCCTCTCCTAGTCCCCCACTCCCTGAGAGACCCTACTGTGTGATGTTCCAAACCATCTATATTTTTATTCATTCTTTCAGAAATTTTATTGAATGGGTCTTGAAAATCAAATGTGTTTTCATGAGGGAATATTTTTCACATTGTCTTTGTGTAACTGTGTCTTTTGTATGATCTTATTATTGAGATAACTTTCAAATGACTGTGCACTTTCTGATAAGAAGCAAACGTGACCATACAAACTAGCTGAAACCTAAGTAAATTATGACAAATGTCAGACTCTTGGCTGGGCGTGGTGGCTTACATCTGTAATCCCAGCACTCTGGGAGGCCGAGGTGGGTGGATCATGAAGTCAGGAGTTAAAGACCAGCCTGGACAATAGGGTGAAACCCCATCTCTACTAAAAAAAAAAAAAAAGAAAAGAAAAATAGCTGGACATGGTGGTGGGTGCCTGTAATCCCAGAGCCACTCTGGAGGTTGAGGCAGAGAATTGCTTGAACCAGGAAATGGAGGTTGCAGTGAGCCAAGGTCACGCCACTGTGCTCCAGCCTGGGTGACAGAGTAAGACTCCATCTCAAAAAAAAAAAAAAAAAGTGAAAAAGTAAAATGTCAGACTCTTGAAGTATCTTCTCTCTGATGCATGGCTAAAGTTTCCGTGTATATCAGAAATGGAGAGGGATGTGATTTGGAGAAGCCTAATAGTCTCTGGATACTCTCTGGGAACAAACATCATGTATTTTGTGGCACTATTTTTAGAAGACATCCTTTATCTCCTCATGGTCTAGTTCAAAGAACATCTCCCCTCTGAAACCATTCTGGATGGTGCAGAATTATTTGTTTCTTCATCTAAATCCTGATAGAATCGTCTCTTTCTATTACAAAAATACTTATCACATTGCATCTTAGTGATTGTTTCAATGCATGTATTTACCTTACTAGATTGTTTCCAACAGGTAAGAGATTATATATTTTTCTCCTGTCCTATGAGGGCACCCAGCCTAGAAACCCTCTGTGAATATTTATTTAATTGACCTGTTACCATCATTAAGTTAGATGTCTGGTTACTCTTAAAAATTAATATGCAACCTACAGTCAGAGGGAAATTTTTTGTGTGCCCATTCTGGAAAATTTTACAAAGAGTAAGAATTCATCCAGGACTACATAGATTGGCATGAGTTAGGGATTTAAGAAACATTCATATAGACCATCCTGGTGAACATGGTGAAACCCCGTATCTACTAAAAATACAAAAAAACTAGCCGGGCGAGGTGGCAGGTGACTGTAGCCCCAGCTACTTGGGAGGCTGAGGCAGGAGAATGGCCTAAACCCGGGAGGCGGAGCTTGCAGTGAGCCGAGATAGCGCCACTGCACTCTAGCCTGGGCGACAGAGCGAGACTCCATCTCAAAAAAAAAAAAAAAAAAGAAACATTCATCTAGGATGAAATTGTAAGCATATTGTATTTGCATATCTTCATTCTCCCTAATCTTTGCCTCCTTAAATAGTCTAATATATTATGCATGTAAACAGAGGTATTTAGTTCAAATTTCTAAATTAAATTGAGTTGTTTTCATTTTGTCTTGTAGTTGCAGAATGTGTATTTATTAATAACACAAGAGAAGAGTTCCCAAAATGTACTCTGGTCAGTTACCTGAGCTGCTTGCTCAGGGAAAACCATAGGTTGCTGAATTTTTTTTTTGTAGACCCTTGGGTTGCAAATAAACCAAACTTAGCAGATTTTAAAAACTTTAAAAAATATTTTATGGGATTATCCCTGAGAGTGAACAAGGCCTCCTTAGTCACAGAGGCAACTGGATTCAATCAGAGGGATCTTTTACTACACAGAATCAAGATAATATCAAATTAAACCATTTTGTATCCTCTCCTGATGCCTCTGAAAATTCAGTTCCCCAAATCTTATTTTCTCAAGGAACTAATGATATTCTGCAAAGTGAAATGCCTGATTTTTTCTACCGGGGAAAAAAAAAAAAAAAAAAACCCCTGAAATATATAGTTAGCCTAACCTAAATAATTGATGTTGACTTTTTTTTTTTTTTTTTTGCAAGGGTATATCAATTTACCAGGCACTAGCTACATTTCTATAAGATCCTGTGACTAGGTCTTCCTGCTCTGTAGATAGACAGCAGAATGTTTATGATGAGAAATATCACTTTTGTGCTCCATGTTATAAAACCATCCATTTGTGTCTGCTCCTCTCCCTTTATTCTGCCATGTATATGTATATATGGATATGCATGTCTCATGTAAAATATTAAAACATCCTTATCTCTACTGGTTCAGCTAATTTTCTAAGATACAGCAGCAGTCACAAATATCATAAGGAGATATTTTTAGACTCAGATGCTGAATCAAGCTAGATATTTCATGTTGTGCATGCAGTATGTCCACGGGGAGCTGAAAAGCGTAGTTTTGGTGTTTTCTGGAGTCCCTTGAAATGAAATAAATTTAAAGTAGGCTGCAAGATCAGTAGAGACATCTTTTTATTCATTTCTGTGTATATGTGAATTCCCAGTTTGCATAAAGAAGTATCATGCATGCCCTGTAATGGCTCTCTTATATTAAGGAATTTAAGGACTGATTGCATTTAACAAAGAGAGAGCCAATACTAAGAGGCAATAGCAAAGCACTTTATTTTGGAGTAACTTGGGTAATAGGAATAAAGATCTGAAGCTGTGTTAAATAGCTAGATGAAGAAATAAGGAAACCATCATTCATGGGAAGAAAATAATACTTTTGTAGTATAGAAAAGTTGATAATTCATTTGCTTGTTATTTCTCACGATTATTTGAAGCTTTCTATTTCTATTTAGTGTATTTCCTTATTCATTAATTCATTAAGTATATATAGTGTTTTACCATGTCCCAGATATCATGCTAGATGCAGACAACACAAAAGTGTAATTCCTGCTCTTGTAGAGTTTGCAGTTATTAAAATGTGTGTGTCAATGTTTGTGTGTGTGAGTGTTTATGTACTTGTAGTAGTGATAAGAGATTCGAGAAGAAAATCAAAAATACAATGTACTTTCAAATAGTTAAAACAACAACAGTAACAACAAAAACATCTAGTCTGGTCCAAGGAGAAAGAATTCCTTGAAGAAGTGACAGTTAGTGTGAGATTAGAGGACTGCTATAGTTCGAAGTTGTCTCCGAAAAAGCATATGTTGGAAACTTAATCCCCAATGCACCCATTTTGGGAGATAGGGCCTAATGGGAGGTGTTTAGGTCATGAGAGCTCCACCCTTTTGAATGGATTAATGACAACTATGAAAGTACTTGAAGCTGTGAATTTGGTATCTTGCACTCTTATGCTTCTACCAGGGGATGGATGAGGCAACAAGAAGACCCATGCCAGATGCTGGCATCTTAATATTGGATTTCCTATACTCTGGAACTATGAGAAATACATTTGTTTTCTTTCTAAATTACCCAGTCTGTGATATTCTGTTATAGTAACACAAAATGGTTTAAGACAAAGACTGAATGAGAACTGATCAGGTAATGGTGGGAGAGAGAAAAGCAGTGTAGGGGTAGAGATAATATACTAGACTGGAATCTTGAAGCTAGAAGGAAATTGGCCTATCTAAAAATCAAGTTGAAGGCATTGTATCTGGACCATAGTAGCAGCAGGCGGCAAGTTTGAGACAAGTTGGGAGCATTAAATATTAGCGTACTATGATGCCATCTTAATATGAAAAACAGACAAAAGAAACAACAGATGTACATGGTTTTAGTATGTACTCTGCTTTTTCTGGAGTCGACCTCACACATACTAATTACTATAATAAATTACTGGGTATTTTATAAAACCTTTGCTGAAACTCCTCAGAATAATTGAACACTTCAAATCCTGTGTTGCCTTGATAATTGGTATATATTTTCCTGCATGTATTCATTTGTTCAACCCGTTTGTCAAAATAACAATACATTCTGAAGACTATGCTAGATGTTGCTATAAAGGGATAGAAGGGTACATATAACAGGCTTCTTGCTTTCAGGAAGGTCATCTCTCACTGTTTTGTAATTTTTTAAATACACTTTTGTTTGTTTCTTTGCTTGTTTGTTTTTCAGATGGAGTCTCTCTCTGTCGCCCAGGCTAGAGTACAGTGGTGAGCAATCTCAGCTCACTGCAACCTCCGCCTCTCGGGTTCAAATGATTCTCCTGTCTCAGCCTCCCACATAGCTGGAATTACAGGCTCCTGCCATTATGCCTGGTTAATTTTTGTATTTTTAGTAGAGACTGGGCTTCCCCATGTTGGCCAGGTTGGTCTAGAACTTCTGATCTCAGGTGATCCGCCCCCCTCGGCCTACCAAAGTGCTGGGATTACAGGCATGAGTCACCGCACCCGACCTTAAATAAACTTTTTATTTTAGAATATTTCTAGGTTTACAGACAAATTGAGAAGATGGTACAGAGAGTTCCTTTGTATCCCATGCCCATTTCCCCCATTATTACCATCTTTTATTAATTAGTATGATGTATTTGTCATGATTAATTAAATAATATAGACACACTGCTAAATTGGCTACATAGATACATTACTAAATTTATTTATTTAGAACCTGGGGTTCTGATGTCTAAGGGCAGGAGAGGAAGGTCATCCCAGTTCCAGAAGAAAGAGAAAAGAGAGTGAATTCACCTTTTGCACTAGTCAATTCTCTAGAGGGACAGATGTACTAGGATAGATGCATATGTGAAAGGAAGTTTATTAAGGAGAATTGACTCACATGATCACAAGGTGAAGTCCCACAATAGGATGTCTGCAAGTTGAGCAAGGAAGCCAGTGTTGGTTCAGTTAAAGTCCCAAAACCTCGAAAGTAGGGAGGTAGACAGCTCAGCCTTCAGTCTGTTGCCGAAGGTCTGAGAGGCCCTGGCAAACAACTGGTGTAAGTCCAAGCATCCAAAAGCTGAAGAATTTGGAGTCTGATATTCCAGGGCAGGAAGCATCCAGCACGGGAGAAAGGTGAAGGCTGGAAGACTCAGCAAGTCTGCACTCCCATCTTCTCCTGCCTGCTTTATTCTAGCCATGCTGGCGGCTGATTAGATGGTGCCCACCCAGATTGAGGGTGAGTCTGCCTCTCGCAGTCCACTGACTCAAATGTTAATCTCCTCTGCAACACAGACACATCCAAGAATAGTACTTTGCATCCTTTAATCCAATCAAGTTGACACTCAGTGTTAACCATCACACTTTTCCTCTGCCTTTTTGTTCTACCTGGGCCCTCAGTTGATTGGATGATGCCTGTCCACATTGAGGGTAGATCTTCCTCACCTAGTCCACCAAATCACATGCCAATATTCTCTGGAAACACACCCAAAAATAAATCTTTGCCAGTTATCTAAGTATCCTTTAATCCAGCCATGTGGACACCTAAAATTAACCCTCACAATTGCTATTAATTAAAATCCATACTTTACTCAGATGTTCTAAATGTTTACCCTAATGTCCTTTTTCTGTTCCAGGATAACCAGGCTTCTTTAGTCATAGTGTCTTCTTAAGGTCTTTCAGCAGTGAAAATATCGTGGACATGCCTTGTTTTTAATTATCCTGAAACTGTGAGGTCATCTGGTCAGGTCTTTTGTCGAATGTCCATCGATTGTTATTTGCCTGATGTTTTTCTCAAGATTAGACTGGAGTTACATGTTTTCAAAGGAAAATCACAGAGGGGAAGTTCCATTTTCATCCTGTTCTCTCAAGAATGCATACCATCAGCAGGCTCCACTGGTGGACGTTGACCCTACTCACCTGACTAATGCAATGTTTGTCAGATTTCTCTACTGCAAAGTTACTCTTTTTCTTCCTTTCCATATTGCACTTTTTGGAGGCAGGTATTGAACACAGTTTTTTTTTTTTTTTTTTTTTTTTGAGATAGAGTCTCACTCTGCTGCCCAGGCTGGAGTGCAGTGGCGCAATCTCAGCTCAATGCAAACTCCACCTCCCGGGTTCAAGATATTCTTCTGCCTCAGCTTCCTGAGTAGTTGGCACTACAGGTGTGCACCAGCACTCCCAGCTGATTTTTGTATTTTTAGTAGATGGGGTTTCACCATGTTGGCAAGGCTGGTCGCGAACTCATGACCTCATGATCCACCCAACTTGGCCTCCCAAAGTGTTGGGATTACAGGTGTGAGCCACTGCGCCTGGCCCAAGCACAGTTTACAATTAAGGAAAAAGTGATTGTGCCCTATCATTTTGAGTAGAGTATGTAAATTATTTGGGATTCATCTGCATGGGAGATTGTTCCTTTCTTTCTTATTGATTTATGTATTTATTTATTCAATTATTTATATAAATATGGGTTCATGGATATTTATTTCATATTTTGGATTATAATTCAATATTATTTTAATCATTTCATTGCTCAAATTATTATAGCTTTGTCCATTGGTAGCTCTTTTATTGGGTCCTCGCTTCACTTACCCCTACACTCTCATTTGAAATTCCATTTTTTTTCCTCCATGATCACTTTGGCTAAGTCTCACTACTCTTCCACTCCTTAATTATACCACTTCTGAGATAATGACACTATTAAGACCAAGCAACTGATTCCTTTCTTCTTTTTTTTTTTTTTTTTTTTTTTGAGACAGAGTCTCACTTCGTTGCCCAGGCTGGAAGGCAGTGACAGGATCTCGACTCACTGCAACCTCCGCCTCCTGGGTTCAAGCGATTCTCATGCCTTAACCGCCTGAGTAGCTGGGACTACAGCCACACTCCACCTTGCCTGGATAATTTTTTGTATTTTTAGTAGAGGTGGAGTTTCACCATGTTGACCAGGCTGGCCTCAAACTCCTGACTTCATGTGATACACCCGCGCTCAGCCTCCCAAAGTGCTGGGATTATAGGTATGAGCCACCGCAGCCGGCCTGATTACTTTCTTCTAACCAACAGCTAGAACACCTGAAGCCTCCAGGTGAGCCAGCACTCAATTCACTAGGCTTCTGACCTGATTAGAAATGATTTCCTTGTAAATTTCCCCATTCTTTGTCCTTTTGAGAAACACTTATGAGTTCTTACATTTCTAATCAACCTCTATATTAAAAACTCCATGTCTTTCGTCTGGACTTTTGAAGTATTCTACTTTTAACTGTGTGGCATTTCCCAGAGAGAATTTATATTCCCCTCTAGATTTAGCTACTTAGGTTAGGAACCAAACGTCATTTTAACATTGCCTTTTTCAAAATAGCATTCTTGAAAATATCATAACACTTCTGTCAATCTCTCTGATTATTAAAGACTAAATGCTCATGGGGTACGTCAGGAATGCAGCTTTGTTTTCAGTTTTCTAATTGATAAAATATCTAATTACAAATATTTTTATTGTATATATTTGCTCTTATGAAACCTATTCAGCTTTTAATTTTGATGTGAATTTTCTTCTTAGCTCACCCAGGACTGGAATTTAATAAAATACATTTTTTCAACTCTGTTTATGGAGCAAGAGATTGTTTTGATTTTTTATATTAGACATTCCCTGAAGAGCCAAAAAAGTTCCGGAAATGTATATAAACAGGTTCCTAATCTTTAGACTTGTAAAAATTACCCAGTTTATCTACTGCCCCAAGAAACTTCATGGTCTTGATATTTGCAACCCAGGGTTGGTTGGAGAATGTGCTTTGTTCCCCAGGGCTGTTTTGGACTGGAATGTGCCTTGTAATCCCAGAAATATTTGGATATCAATGAGAGCCGCTGTATGAGCAGTCACAGGTTTTTAAACCATTTACTTAAGGTCTTCTCTGCTTTGGACACATCCATTCACTTGATAAGAACTGTCAATCCAAAGGTAGCTGTTTGCATAAATTAGAACATTTTTGCTGCAAACAGTAAACATCATCATGTGCTGGATTAAGCCACAAAAGAGAATTTGTCCCAAGGACACAGATGTGCTTTTTGGAACTCAAGGGAAGGCAGGTATTGCAAAAGGAAATTGGGAGCCTTACAGAATTTGGAAATCTCTCTCTCTCTCTCTCTCTCTCTCTTTCTCTCTCTCTCTCTCTCCCTCCTTTCCCCTTCCCCATTTGTGCCCCTTCCCCACCCCTCTCTTTTCTTTGTGTCTTCCTGGGCATCTGCTTCCTTGTCTCCCTGCAGACCAGCTTTCCTTAACTATCCAGTTCATACGGAGCCATGTGGCTCATCACGTGATTTTACATGCCGCCAGCTCAAGAAACTAACCCTAGCTGAGACTGGAACCTCTTATTTTTAATTCTAAATTCAAAAGAAAGGAACTTGAAGTAGTTCAGCTGGAACCATTTGCCAAGGCCTTAGATACCCATTTGATTACTGGGGACAAATTCAAGAGGTCAGAGCTTGATCAGAACAGAGAAGCCATTCTAGGTATTTGGAGTTGCAAGTAAAGACTCTTATGCCATTAGAAGATGAAGAAATGAAGGTTAGAAAGGGCCTCTTTCACAACAGATGTAATAAAAGCAGCTGAAGGTAGACGTCTTGTCATTAATATCTTCCTTTTCTCCCACAGCAGCTAAATAGTGCCGATTGACTAATACACTGGCAATGATTCCGAACCTTGAGTAATTATGTTATGTTCTTTATTGTTACATATAAGTGATGTTGCCACAATCGCTGAAAAAGTCAGATCTGGAACTTTTAGAAGGCATAGGTCTGCTTACCATTTAAAGAATCACTGTTTACTAATACGTCATTGATTTCAGTTCTGGATTCAGTTTCAAAAAATATTATATACACAGATATATGTGTGGAAAGAAAGAATGGAAGAAAAAGTGAATAAAAACACCGTGGAAAAATTAACTTGGTAATATGAAGCATGGGCTAGATTTCCTGGTTTCATTTTGTGATTCAATGTTAGTTGGTAAACCTGTGAATACTACCCACAGTGAAGGTGGATTCCATGTATCCAATGAAGTTTTTCAGGTGAAAATTAGATATATGTATGTGTCTTTCTTATGCTACTGTGAATTACTTATAGATCACTTTCAAACATTGTGTAATATATGTATTTATAAATTCAAATTAGTATACTAAATTCATATTTATTTTAAACAAAAGTAGCTATTGTAATACTTTAAAAATATACACACACCCACAACCATACCCCTACACACACCCAAACACTCATCCACCCATACACACACACCCCACACCCACACATCCCCCCACCACACACACACCCCCACCCCCTCCACCCACCCACACACAGATCCAATATTGACATGAATGGTACCAGCATATTTCTGATTTTGGATTTTTTTGGATTGTGGAATATTTGCATTGCATATTTACTATTTAAGCACCCCAAATCCAAAACCTGAAATCTAAAATACTCCAATGAGCATTTCCCTTAAGTTTCCTGTTAGTGCTCAAACAGCTTCAGATCTCAGAACATTTCAGATTTCGTATTTTGGGATTTGGGATGCTAAACCTCTCTCTCTCTCTTTCTGTGTGTACATGTGTGTACAGTTTCACTTAATTCTTACTGTTTTACTTTTATTTTTCTGAAGAGTAAGTAACAATTTATAATGAATTACTGTCACTCCAGTAAAAAGCTATTGATCAAGGGTTTTAATTCAGATTTTCTAATCCACATGACAAATTCTAGCTTAAACCTTATTTTTTTTTCTTTTAGCACCACACATAGAACACCTAGTTAACACACACATACACAGATAACCATTTTGCTTCATATCAAAGGAATAAATTCTCATATAATTATCAAATAAGACATCACTCTTCAATTAATTATAGTGAAGTTGCATTATAGTTGCCTTTTACTTACAATAATTAAATTATGAAATAACACTCCTCCCCCGCATGCATGCATACACAGGAGGGGCAGAAAATACCTTTTAATTGGTGCAGCTTACTTTATTCAATATTCCACTCAAAAAAAAGTTCCAGAATTAGCATGAAACTAGAATATAGAGTTACTTTTCCATTACTTGGCTTTAGTTCCTACATACGTCCCACAGTGTGAACTGATCACCATATTCAGTGGTTTCTGGTACAGTCATACATCACATAACTACATGCCGTATACAACAGTAGTCCCATAAAATTTTATCGGAGCTGAAGAACACATTACACACATGTTTATGGTGATACTGGTATAAATAAACCTACTATGCTGCCAGTCTTTTTTTTTTTTTTTTTTTTTTTTTTTGAGATGGAGTGTCACTCTGTCGCTCTGTCACCCAGGCTGGAGAGCAATGGCACGATTTCGGCTCACTGCAACCTGTGCCTCCTGGGTTCAAGAAATTCTCCTGCCTCAGCCTCCCAAGTAGCTGGGATTACAGGCACCAGCCATTATACCTGGCTAATTTTTGTATTTTTGCAGGGACGGGGTTTCACCATGTTGGCCAGGCTGGTCTTGAACTCCCGACCTCAGGTGATCTGCCTGCCTTGGCCTCCCAAAATGCTGGGATTACAGGCATGAGCCAACACGCCTGGTCAATGCTGCCAGTCTTTTAAAAGTATCATTCATACAATTATAGGTAGTACATAACACTTGATAATGATAATAAACAACTATCCAACATTATTGGTTCATGTATTTACTATACTATACTTTTTTAGAGCGTACCCCTTTTACTTATTAAAAAAATAAGTTAACTGTAAAACAGCCTCAGGCAGGTCCTTCAGGAAGTATTGCAGAAGTAAGCGTTGTTATCTTAGGAGATGACAACTCCATGAGTGTTACTGCCCATGAAGACCTTTCAGTGGGATAAGATGTGGAAGTGGAAGACAGTGATACTTAGGATCCTGACCCTGTGTGGGCCTAGGTTTTAGCAAAAACTTAGGTGTTTTTGTGTCTTAATTTTTAGCAAAAATTTTACAAAGTAAAAAATAAATTTAAAAATTTAAATATAGAAAAATCTTACAGAATAAGGATATGAAGAAGGAAAATTGTTTTTGTACAACTGTATAATGTATTTGTGTTTTAAGCTAAGTGTTATTTTTTGTTTGTTTCTGTTCCCAGCACTGGCTTTCACTTTCTTTTTTCTTTTCTTTTCTTTTCTATTTCCAACTTTTATTTTAAGTTCAGGGGTACATGTGCAGGATGTGCAGGTTTGTTACATAGGTAAATGTGTGCCATGGTGGTTTGCTGCACAGATCACCCCATCAACCAGGTATTAAGCCTAGCATCCACTAGCTATTCTTTCTAATCCTCTCCCTCCTTTGATTCTCCACTCTGTGAAAGACTCCATTGTGTGTTTCTCCCCAACTATACGTCCATACGGTCTCACCATTGTGCTCCCACTTATAAGTGAGAACATGTGGTATTTGGTTTTCTGCTCCTGTGTTAGTTTGATAAGGAAAATGGCCTCCAGCTCCATCCACATCCCTGCAAAGGACATGATCTTGTTCCTTTCTATGGCTGCATAGTATTCTATGGTGCATATGTACTACATTTTCTTTATCCAGTCAATCACTGGTGGGCATTTAGGTTGATTCCACATCTTTGCTACCGTGAAGAGTCCTGCAATGAATATACAGATGCTTGTGTCTTTATAATAGAATGATTTATATTTCTTTGCATATATACCCAGCAATGGGATTGCTGGGTCAAATGGTATTTCTGCCTCTAGATCTTTGAGGAATTGCCACACTGTTTTTCACAATGGTTGAACTAATTTACACTTTACCAACAGTGTAAGAGTACTATTTTTTTCTTTACAACTTCACCAGAATCTGTTGTTTTCTTATTTGTTAATAATATCCATTCTGACTGGGGCGAGATGGTAGTTCATTGTGGTTTTGATTTGCGTTTCTCAAATGATCAGTGATATCGACGATTTTTTCATGTTTATTGGCCACATGTATGTTTTCTTTTGAGAAGTGTCTGTTCATGTCCTTTGCCCAATTTTAATAGGGTTGTTTTGCTTTTGTAAATCTTATTAATAAGATGCTGGATATTAGACCTTTGTCAAATACATAGATTGCAAAAATGTTCTCCTATTCTGTAGGTTATCTGTTTACTTTGTTGATAGTTTATTTTGCTGTGCAGAAGCTCTTTAGTTTAATTAGATTCCATTTGTCCATGTTTGCTTTTGTTGAGATTGCTTTTGGCATCTTCATCATGAAATCTTTGCCTATGCCTATGTCCTGAATGGTATTGCCTAGATTTTCTTCTAGGGTTTTCATAGTTTTTGGTTTTATATTTAAGTCCGTGATCCATCTTGATTTTTGTATATGATGGATCGAAGGGGTCCAGTTTCAATTTTCTACATATGGCTAGCTAGTTTTCCCAGCACCATTTATTAAATAGGGAATGTGTTCCCCATTGCTTGTTTTTGTCAGGTTTGTCAAAGATCAGATCATTGTAGGTGTGTGGTCTTATTTCTGAGTTCTCCATTCTGTTCTGTTGGTCTATGTGTCTGTTCTTGTACTAGTACCATGCCGTTTTGGTTACTGTAGGCCTGTAGTATAAAGTCAGGTAGTATGATGTCTCCAGCTTTGTTCTTTTTTAAGCTGCGCTATTACAAAAGATCCTAAAAGTTTTAAAATAAAAAGTTTAGGAAGTAAAAAAGTTATAATAAGTTGAATAAAGAACAAATACACACACAGACACACACACACACACACACATATATATATATATATATTTTTTTTGAGATGGAACCTTGCTCTGTCCCCTAGGCTGGAGTACCATGGTGTGACTTTGGATCATGGCAACTTCCACCTCCAGGGTTCAAAGGATTCTCCTGCCTCAGCTTCCCGAGTAGCTGGGACTACAGATGCACACCACCACACTCAGCTTATTTTTTGTATTTTTATTACAGATGGGGTTTCACCATGTTGGCCAGGCCGGCCTTGAACTCTCAACCTCAACTGATCTGCCTGCCTCAGCCTCCCAAAGTGCTGAGATTACAGGTGTAATCTCACTGCACTAGGTCAAGAACAATCTTTTTAAATAAATTCGGTGTAGCCTAAGAGTACAGTGTTTATAAAGTCCACAGTAGTGTACAGTAATGGCCTAAGCCTTCACACTCATGCACCACTCACCTACTGACTCACCCAGAGCAACTTCCTGTCCTGCAAGCCCCATTCATGGTAAGTGCCATGTACAGTGGTACTAATTTTTAGTCTTTTCCATCATGATTTATTGTACCTTTTCTACATCTAGAAATGCTTAGATATATCAGTTCTGTTACATTGCCTACAGTGCTCAGCATAGTAACTTACTATACACCTAGGCTATATAATATAGTCTATTGCTAGGAGCAATAGACTATATTATATAGCCTAGGTGTATAGTAGGTGATACCATCAAGGTTTATGTAGTACATGTTATCATGTTTGCACAATGACAAAATTGCCTAAGAACACATTTCTCAGAATGTGTACACACGATTGTATTTAGGAATATGCATCTTTGGCAATGTGACCTCAGGTACAATCTAACTACTTTGCCAGGTGCTCAAGTTAATGAAACCACAATGTATTCTAATGATGGAAGATAGGCCTTTTACCTGCATGCTAATTTGAACTTACTGACAAGAAATGTTTGAGAATCATGATCAACTAGATGTGACTATATATATTTATGTTTTTGTTTTTGTTCATTTGTTTACTTTATAATCTTTCTATAGAAAACCAGCATAATTACTAATCTGTAGCTTGTTGGAGGACATTAACTGCAAATCACTTATGAGGTATGAAGATAAAATAATTCAACTTAGTTTTTGTCAAATTTGTTAGTGCATTTATAGACAAATGTGAACTAGTTTCTGAAAAATTGGCTCCTATTCATTTATTTCAAAATCATATATTCAGTTCTTCTCTAATTTCTTCTTTGGCAATATCCTTTGAAGCTTGCCCAAATTATTGAAATTCAATTTATTTTGGCATATGGCCATCCTTAACAAGTAGACTTGTTTTCTAGCAATAGGCCAAATTAATTTCATGTAAGCGATAGGCATTTAAATTGGCGAAAGTGTTTCAGACAAAATATGTTCTGCCTCTAACGTAAGAAGCCTGCTTCCCTCCTATGACCCTCATCTAGCTCTGAGAGTGAGTCAAAGGAATTAATTCCAAAACATTTATCAGAACTTCATTGGAATTAGTAAATAAATATGACCACTTCGGAAAAGAAAACACATATTTGGATATGATCATTTTCATACAATTCTTAAATCTTTACTCTCTAGTAGTCAAGTCTTGTTTACTTTTACTTTTAGAAAACATCTTAGTTTCTTACAAAAGAGAAAGCATGAAATGGCTTTTCACCTCCACCTGTATGCTATTTCTAAGCTTATGAAGATAGGCCAGGCAATTATCTTCTTACTTATTTTATTTTATTTATTTATTTATTTAATTATTTATTTATTTTGAGACGGAGTCTCTCTCTGTTGCCCAGGCTGGAGTACAGTGGCGCGATCTCGGCTCACTGCAACCTCTGCCTCCCAGGTTCACGCCATTCTCCTGCCTCAGTCTCACGAGTAGCTGGGACTATAGGCCCCCGCCACCTCACCCGGATAATTTTTTTTTGTATTTTTAGTAGAGACAGGGTTTCACCATGTTAGGCAGGATGGTCTCGATCTCCTGACCTCATGATCCGTCTGCCTCGGCCTCCCAAAGTGCTAGGATTACAGGCATGAGCGACCACGCCCGGCCAATTCACATCATTTTTTATATTTAGTACACATTTCAAAGGTTTAACATTAAAACTCAATTAGGTCGTATATATTGCTAGGTAGGTTGTGATATCCAGAGGTTCATGGAGAGATCAGATAGTGAGTCAGCTTAATCACAGAGTTTATACAAGAAGGTCTTCTGCACTGGAATTTGTCCACCTACCTGGAATTCTTTACTCATCCATGCAGAATGTTGGCCCTAAGTGAAACCTGAAAGAAAGCTCCAAGTGAGTCTCAGAGTAAGATCTACCTTTCTTCATTCTTCTTCGCTTTTTACTTCTTTACCTTGTTATTCCATTTTCTAAGAAAACCCTTGGTTTAGGAAATTGCTTGATATGACTTCTTTCTTTTTCTTTCTTCTTCTTCTTTTTTTTTTCTTCTGCACTTCTCCAAAAGACATACCACAATGTGTCCTCAAGGGTCTTTATTACAGAGAATGTTCTTTGGTCATGTCTGACTGTACTGTGACGGTTAGAATATAAAATTAAAATAGATCATAGAGATTAGGATTGGGATTTTGTTGGTGAAAGTAGGGTGCTTACCTCAGGTGCAAAGATTAAGGGGCCAAAACATTCAGTAAGATAAATAATATTTTAAAGCAATATATTAAGCAAATCAAAATCAGTGCACAATGTCTATGAAGTACAAAATACCAAATTTTGGAAGACAAACTGTTGTCTCTTTGTTTGCTTTGCCAACCCGTGCTGTTGTGCAAGGGAACAGTCTGTTACAATCAGCCTGAAGTCCTGGGCTGAATCTATGTTGTATCCTTGTCGGGTGGGTTCATAAGGGTTGAAAATGATGTGGGAACAAATTCAACAATATGGGCTTTAATATACAGTCACATTTTTTGAATGTAGAGTTTTTGTTTGTATGTTTGTTTTTTGTTTTGTTTTGTTTTTTCTGAGACGGAGTCTAGCTCCGTCGCCCAGGCTGGAGTGCAGTAGTGCGATCTTGGCTCACTGCAATCTCCGCCTCCTGGGTTCACGCCATTCTCCTGCCTCAGCCTCCTGAGTAGCTGGGACTACAAGCGCCCGGCCACCACACTCAGCTAATTTTTTGTACTTTTACTAGAGACGGGGTTTCACCGTATTAGGTGGGATGGTCTCCATCTCCTGACCTCATGATCCACCCACCTCGGCCTCCCAAAGTTCTGGGATTACAGGCACTGCACCTGGCCTAGTGATTTAATTAATTTCTTCCAATTGACTCTAAACATGGAAGGACATTTTGATAAGTGTATGTAGGGACATATGTTTCCCTCAGGCTCTAGTATTTTTCTCAGTTGGCTTTTGCCTTTTGCTACCAAACACTGGTAGAGAGTCACCTCGTTGGCCACCGAAGGTTAGACGTGTGGTGTTCATTATCCTGCATTACATCCCAGAACAGACAGACAGTATTGCTGGTAGAAATCAACTTGAATGTCTGTCAGACAAAAATCATATCATTTTCTTAGATGGGTACATGCTTTCAGAAAAATGCAAAGGTACATTAAGGGAAGAAATAACATCAAAACATAAGTATCAAGAGACAAATACTATACTATACCATTTTAATTGAAAATTCTGCTAGTTCTTGGATATTTAAATAAGTTTGCTCTTTATTCTGTGTATGATATGATTCAAATTATTTATAATTCAGGTATTTATATCTACCCTGAGTCTTGTTTCAGCTCTTTTAATCTCAACTGGTTCTCCTTGTTATTTCTTGCATACTGTATACAACTTATCATAATCATTATGATTAACATTAATTGAGAAATAGAAATGAAAACAGTTACTTGCTGAAAACAGTTTGGCTAATATGTATAATGACAACATTTTGTATTACATGAATACTCAAATTGTAACATTTGACTTCTAAAATCTCTGAAGCATTTCAAAGAATAGAATTTTGGACATAGACGAATATATAAATGTATGCTAGATAAAATGTGGTTGTAAGCTATATAGGAAAATATGTTGTTTTATTAATATATTTACTAAAAGACATTATCATATTGTTGTTGAAGTATAGGCTTTAAAATTATGCTAAGATGCAAATCAATTCTGGCTTCAATTGTTAGCTGTGCAACCGTGAATAACTAAATCTACCCAGGGGTCAGTTTTCTCACTTGTAAAATGGAGAGAATATAATCCGGTTGGTAGGCTGATTGTAAGATTTATATAAAACCCTATATGAAAACCGTATACGAAAGGTTTTTGACATCATATCAGGCAAACTGTAGATGTTTTCTAAATATTATCTACACACTGTTACTTCTCTGATATTTTTCTGTTTCATTGTTTAAGGTCATATTATTGTTCATAGTTCTGCATTTTTAACACTCTTTTTACAAATAGCTTTCACTATTTGATATATTACTGGCATTTATAAATGTACCTTCTTTA
Organism: Papio anubis; assembly: GCF_008728515.1. NCBI lineage: Eukaryota > Metazoa > Chordata > Mammalia > Primates > Cercopithecidae > Papio > Papio anubis. Next base: position 155,330,652 of record NC_044978.1, on the reverse strand, counting down.
TGATTACTGAGAGGTTCTGAAATTCTCTATAGGTTTTTTTTTTTTTTTTTCTTATTTCTGTGCATATTGTCCCATTGGAATCCAAAATTACTGAAGTAAGTGCCAGGTTTTCCTTTTGACACATTAAAGTATACTATGTATTAAAGGCAAAATGGTACCTCATTGTATTTTTAAAAATGTAATTTGAGTAAGCCTGCCTCAAAAATACAAGGGATATCTGCATCCAAAATATCAGTTTGGAAGGGTAGCCAATATATTATTAACTGCTGAAAATAATTTTTAAAAAGTATGTCTTATTCAGAAGATTAAAAATAAAAAAGTAGAAAAGTAAAAATACTCACGGGTAAGATTTTTCTGATAGTGCTATTTTGACAGCTATCAATAAAGGCAGAGAAAGGAAGCTGTCAGACTACTTATTACACAGGAAAAGATAATAAACTTTAGTATTGTGACTATAGGAGAGCTCAGCCTTTGTTCTTTGATAAATCACTAAGAAAAAATGGCTAGGCTTGCAAACATTCCTAACCCTTGTCTTTTAAGATTATATCATTGATCACATTCAGTTGTAAGTAACATTAAAAAATATTAGGTTGGCGCAAATGTAATTGTGGCTTTTGCCATTAAAAGTACCACGAAAAATGCAACAATTAGTTTGGAGGTGAAATATTCATAATAATGGTTCAGCTATTTAGCAGCAGCATAAAGATCCCAGGATGGTTCCATCTTTCTACTCCACAATCCTCCAATCCCATTTTGGCCTTTTAGGTTAGCCTTGCTGCCTCATGCTTACAAGAAGGCTGCCACAGCTCCAGATAACAAGACCTCCTTCTAAGACAGGGTTATAACCTACAGCAGTAAGAGAACTTCTCATGCAGGTTTCCTCTTTGTAAAATTATCTTTCCACAAAAACTCTCAGCAGATTTCTTATTTATCACTTTCAGGAGAAATAGATGATGATCACTCCCTAAATGAAGAGTTGTAGGCCCACTTTCTGTAGGATAAAATAACTTCTGCTTGATGGCTTAAGAAAATTGAGATCTGATTAGCAGGGAAGTGGTATTTTAGCAATCATTGTGACTGCCACATAAGTCTACATACACACACACACACACACACACACACACACATTTTACCCTCCATGAAAAAGCAGGAGATTCACAAGAAAACAGTCATCTTTCTTCATACTAGTTTCTTATTTGTTTCTAAAATGTTAGAATACTAACAAATCACAGTCAATGTTTCTTTGATCAGTTTTCAGTACATATCTGATTTTTTGAGGTAATTGTTGTATCCTTCCATATCCCACAAATAAATAAGGAAAATGAAGAGCAAAGAGAAAATGTAAGCAGGGAATAAAATGAAGAATACATAAAATGCATGTCAGTATGCTAATCTCTTCTTGATGGTTGATTGTGATGCTGCTTTAAGCATCTTGTCAACCAACAGGAAGAAGAAAATAGATCAAGTCTAGATGTTCATAATATCTGTAATACAAAAATGAACTACCGGCTCAAAGGAAACATAACTACTCTGTAGAAGTCCAGAAGCACATTCCCTGAGGGTGCCTATAAAAAGAATAATGTCTAACCCAATGAAACATGATTTTCACTAAATAATTGCCCCATCTTTCATCAGCAATTTCTTATGAGCTCCTTTAATTTGGGCAATGGCATATTACCTAAGTGTAATTCAGCAACACAATTCTTGGTCAGGGACCTGGCAAATCTAGAAACAGGACAGAACCACTTGTAATAAATTCATCTTCCCTCTCCCCTTTGCACATTCAACATTATGAATGAGAATAATAGACACAGGAAATGTACAAGCAAATCTGTGTGGACTTCCAATTGGCAACACATTTGGTCAGTTTTGGTGGCTTTATTGCTTCTAAAGTTCTCAAGGTCTCAACAAGCTAATATTTCTCTTAGTTCTGTGCTGGTGGGATTTCAGTATCCATGAAAGAACACTTAAAAATATATATTTGAGACAGAGCACAGACCATAGATTCAAATATTATCAGAACAAACTAGGGTTGTCATTTAACTTACAATTTTTTAAAAATTTACTTTCTTATTAATATTTCCTAAAAATCAAAGATATTGGCCAGGCGTGGTGGCTCATGCCTGTAGTCCTAGCACTTTGGGAGACCGAGGCGGGTGGATCACAAGGTCGGGAGTTCGAGACCAGCCTGGCCAACATGGCGAAACCCCATCTCTGCTAAATATACAAAAAAATTAGCTGGGTGTGCTGGTGGGCGTCTGTAATCCCAGCTACTCGGGAGGCTGACACAGAGAATTGCTTGAACCCGGGAGGCAGAGGTTGCAGTGAGCAGAGATTGCACCACTGCACTCCAGACTAGGTGACAGAGAGACACTCCATCTCAAAAAAAAAAAAAAAAAAAAGAAGAAGAAAAAAAAAAGAAAAGAAAAAATATCAAAGATTTCAATCAGAAATATCCTGCTGAGCAATAATGTGTCAAAAGATTACCTTTGGTCCTGGCCACTGACTTTTATATCTATAAGTAATTAAATATTTAGGGAGTTAATTTATTTTCAGCCATTAATTTTCATCTCAGGTTAAGTGCTTTGTCTGTTTGACTTCATTTCAAATTACCGGGACCTGAACTTAGACATCAGTTAACAAAAGATAAAAATCTTAGGGGTCCAGGAGTCCCAATTATTCTTCTCTCCTACAGAGGTGACGTTTCAGGCTGTATAAAGAACATCCTTTAAATATAACCTTTGAATCTTCCATGAGACACGTCAAGACAAAAACAGACATCATTTATAAGAGTAAAGAGACACCTATTGTTTTTTGAAATACCATTTATTTTCATATAAGAAGTGTATTATATCTAACACTTTAAAACGATCTTTAAGTTTTATTTTTGTTTATTTGTAAGGATTGTTCCTTTGAAAAATGTCATCAGTTGTTCTCTTTACCATACAACAAACTCAACTTTTTAAAATTAAAACATTTTAAACTTTTCTGCTTATTTCCAAATTCACCTCGAAAACACTAACAACAACAACAACAAAAATGAACAGTTTAGATAAGATCTATGATTTGGTTAGCTCAGCAATTTAGATATGTGAATAGAGGCATGCATATTGCTTTCAAAAAGTCACCAAAATTACAGGTGCAAAAATGCAGGTGCAAGTAATTAACCTCTTGAGCAAGCTATTGGCTGATTGCAGGTACAATTAGTGAAACAGGAACAAAGAAGGGATGGTCTTGTTGAAATTTAACCTCAAATTGTAGGAGTTGTCAAACTACATTGTAAACACTTAAACTTGCTAAAATTTGGCTTTTGTAGCATTTGTGTCTTTTTTCAATGGTAAAGAAAAAAGTATTGTTTAAAAAATATCATGGCTATTTCTTAATAGTCTTCCTTTCAAATAAACTTTTAATTCCTTGAGAATAATGTCTAAGGCAAGTTGAAAAAAAGAGTAGAATTTAATACCTGCATCATTGCTTAATACCATGTTGAGAAACTCAGACTCAATAGATAAAACTCATTTCTCACTTTTCCCAATCTTCTATAGTCAAGTATTCGTTTTTCAAATGAAAATTATCATATAGGGACTTCCTAAAAGAGCAGAACTGTGTAAATGGTTGTCCACCCCCTTTCCTTCTCGGAATTAAAAATATATATATCATTTGATTGGGCATGGTGGCTCACACCTGTAATCCTAGCACTTTAGGAGGGTGAGATGGGCAGATCACCTGAGATCTGGAGTTTCAGACCAGCCTGACCAACATGGATAAACCCCGTCTCTACTAAAAATACAAACTGGACATGGTGGTGCATGCCTGCATTCCCCCTTACTTAGGAGGCTGAGGCAGCAGAATCTCTTGCCTCTGGGAGGCGGAGGCTGTGGTGAGCCAAGATTGCGCCATTACACTCCAGCCTGGGAAACAACAATGAAACTCCGTCTTAAAAAAAATAAATAAATAAAAAAATAAACAAAACTAGAAAAAGATACATAATTCACAGACTTCAAAATAGAGTAAAGCCTACTACAACTAAATAGGGTAAAAATGTGGAGCAAGATTTAATAAGTGAATTAAAAACATTAAGAGTAGGGAGAAGTCTAAGTGCTGGCAGATCTCAGAATATGCCAGCAAAACATACTTCCTGAATTTGAGGGCATGATCATGAAGTGAAAACACTAAATCTCGTGTGGACAGTAACAGCAGAGGAAATTGAGATGATGAGGGTCAAAAGGAAAAGGCTTCCTGGGCACAAAGTAATACGGAAAAAGGAGGCAGAGCTCTGGGCAGTATATCTAAGTAACATTTGCAAGATGTTTCTTTGGCAAACCAAAAGCAGCTTTGTTTCAGGAAATCTGGAAGTTGACCCTGGTGTTCTGCTGTTCCATACACTCTATGGGATTCTTCTGAAAATGGCTAGTCAAGGAAAAGACAACTCATTTAAGACTATTAAGTGTAAAGTGTTGCAGAACTTTTCCTTATTCAGCTACAGACGGGGTTCTTTGTCCCACAGCCACGAAAATTCAGGCTTGCAGACAATTTGAATGGTGAGTGAGATAGGGTTTTATTGGGTAAAAAGGAAGAAAAGGAGGAAACAGGGACTCTTGCAAGGTCAGGATCTCTCCGCTAGAGCACTTCCTGCCCGCAGCTTGAATCCCAGTTTCCACACACAGGAAGAAGAGGCGCCAGGTTCCTCCCTGCTGCAAGCATCATGAACTTCCTGACGCTTCACCTCAGTGGGCAGGTAAGTTGGAGTTTCTCCAAGGAACACCTCCCATCTGGCTGCCTCCCTAGCAAGCACACCACCACCACAAAGGTATAGTAAGTGATGCAGAATTATCAAAAAAGTAACACCATCTCACTCACAATTTAAGAGAGTAAGTGAAAATTACAAACTAATACTTCACGAAGAATTTTAAAAAAACAACAATTAACTCTTCAAAGAAAAACCAACCAGCAAAGATGCAAAACCTCAAGAATGTGATGTTAGATAACAGGATGAGGTTTCTTACCTCACAATGAAAGGTAAGAAACAAACTCATTACAAAAATAAAGTAAAGAGATTAAGGAGCATGAAGGAAAATTGAAATACAGATTTTAAATTTAAAAAAGCACATAAACAAAGGGAGAGAGAGGAAAAAACATAGTGATAGTGTGTCTGGAATTGGTGAGTTCTTGGTCTCGCTGACTTTAAAAATGAAACCCCTCATGGTGAGTGTTACAGTTCTTAAAGATGGTGTGTCTGGAGTTTGTTCCTTCAGATGTTCACGTGTCCGGAGTTTCTTCCTTCTGGTGGGTTCACTGTCTCGCTGACCTCAAGAGTAAAGCTGCAGACCTTCGTGGTGAGTGTTACAGCTCTTCAAGGCAGCCTGTCTGGAGTTGTTCGTTCCTTCCGGTGAGGTTGTGGTCTCGCTGGCTTCAGGACTGAAGCTGCAAACCTTCACAGTGAGTGTTACAGTTCCTAAAGGTGGCATGCACCCAAGGAGTGCGCAGCAGCAAAATTTATTGCCAAGATCAAGAACAAAGCCTCCACAGTGTTGAAGGAGACCCAAGTGGGTTGTCACTGCTGGCTGGGGCAGCCTGCTTTTATTCCCCTATCTGGCACCACCCACATCCCGCTGATTGGTCCATTTTTCAGAGAGCTCATTGGTCCATTTTACAGAGAGCTGAATGGTCTGTTCTGACAGGGCGTTGATTGGTGTGTTTGCAAATCTTTAGCTAGACACAGAGTGCTGATTGGTGTGTTTATAATCCTTTAGCTAGACAGAAAAGTTATCCAAGTCCCCACTAGATTAGCTAGACAAAGCGCAACTAGAGCGGACACCCAGGCCGAGGAGGTTCTGAGAGTGAGTGGGGGTTGCTAGCATGTTGTCACCTCTCAATTGGAGATAAAGGAGGTTCACATAAGCACAACTGTAGTACCCAGATTAAAAAACAAAAAATATGATTTAATTATAATGTGTTTAGAATGTAAAAATACGTGAAGATAAAACTGATGATGTATTACAATAAAAATAAAACAAAATTTTAAAAGCATATTGTGAGGATAGACCATGTGTGAGGAATAATTGACACAGAATGGTCAACATCAAGATACATCCTAAACAACAACAACAATGGTAACTTAATGAAAGAAGAATTTTAAGGGGGAAGGTTAAAGCTAGCCTATTTCCCTACATCAAAATTCAACCAAAAATAAGAGAGAAAGCAATTTATATGTGACACTTAAGGAGAAAGAGTATGAACTGAGAACTTTATATTCAGCCAAAGTCTTTCCAGGACTAGTGAACATAGTTTTATGTCTATAAATAATACACAAGAATCCAAGGAAAAGTTTACCTTTGAGCCACACTTCAGTAAAATAGTAGAGAAATTAATTTTGGATAGCCAGGGGAGAACTGGAGAAATGATAGTAAAAGTTCTGATAGCAGATATTAAATATTTTTAACAGTATACCTAAGACTAAAATAAATGTGATGGAACAAAATGTAAACAGCATATACCTTATCATCAATGAGCATTAATGAACACCTTCACCCGCAGCATTATTGTCATCCGTGGAATTCTTACCTCCCAGTACTGCTAGCTTCTGTATTCAGCAGTAATCTTACTGAAAATCCCCGTTTCTTTATCTGCGTCAACAAGGTATTCTGATAATCTAGCACATACTAATATGATAACGGGGTAAGTCTAGGAGGGTACAACTGGGTAATGTATTGTATAATATATAAAATGTATTATACTATATATTGTATAATATATAAAATGTATTATACTATATATTGTATAATATATAAAATATACAATATACAAACTCTTTTAAGCCTTCTAGGAAAAAAAGTGCCTTTTTTTTTTTTTTTTTTTAGTTTTGTTTTTGTTTTTGTTTTTGTTTTCCCTGCAAGATACTAAAGAGGAGGATTTCAGGCCAGATGGGAAAAAATATAATTAATAACAGGTGTAATTTTGGTGTGTATATTAGTCTGTTTCACACTGTGGATAAAGACATACCTGAAACTGGGTAATTTATAAAGAAAAAGAGGTTTAATGGACTCACAGTTCCACATGGCTGGGGAGACCTAACGATCATGGTGGAAGGTGAAAAACACATCTTACATGGCAACAGACAAGGGAGAATTTGTGCAGGGAAACTACCCCTTATAAAACCATCAGATCTCATGAGACTTATTCACTATCATGAGAACAGAACCAGAAAGACCCAACCCCATGATTTAATTATCTCCTGCTGAGTCTCTCACAAAACACATGGGAATTATGGGAGCTGCAATTCAAGATGAAATTTGGGTGGGGACACAGCCAAACTGTATTACTGTGAACATCAAATTAAACCAATTGGTCTCATTCAGTCCAATACTCAGTGCATTGGTACATCTCAGGACACTGGCATTAATAGGATCCTTACAATCTTATAAGGAAGCGGATTACCTGCTCATGACTCATATTAATAGAAAGCCTTCATAATAAAATGTGATCAGTTTCACAGTGATTTTAATCTATTATCCGTAGGTCTATTCTTTGGCCCTTCAAAAGAAAAGACCTTCCACAGAATAACTCTTCGAATATTCAAAGGAAGGTCTCATGATTTTTCTTTTCCCAACTGGTATCCTGTGTCTTTTCTTTCTTTGCTGTCCTTTTTTCAGTTTTGATTTCTGAAAAATTAGTTTCACTAATTTTGCAAACTTATGAATGCATATATCCTTACATCTAATGAAATTTGATTTTTTCTGTTTTTGCTAATTTGGCTTCAGGGAAATTTTATACTGCAATTTCATATAACCATGAAAAATTGGTTTATGTGAAAAAATGCTAATGTATTCATGCATGCCTTTCTAATAAAACTAATTTCCATTTGTATGCTTTAAACATATGTCAAAGACCAGATCAATAGAAATGTTATCACTCTAGTTTATTCTCCACTAAGATGCTTGAAATTTGCAGCCAATTAACAAAATAGAAAGCAAAACAACTCTATAGGTCTAAATTTGCTTTAGGATATAAAATCAAGAAACAAAGAAGTACTGATGTCACTAGCTTACAGCTAGCAGAAATAAACATTAATGAAGAGGAACTTTATTCTAACCAGATCTTGGAAATGCTCTTAAAATTGCATTTATAAAAGACAGGAATTATGTTATTAGATTTAGAAATTTTACAATACAATCATCTATTATACATTTTAATGTATCCTTAGTTCTTCCACTAGATTACATGGTATATGTTTTCAAAAATCATTTCTGTACTTTGAAATGTCTACATTTAATGTCTTAAGGTTGTCAACAGTTTTACATTAGATTCAGTTCTTCTCAAAGTAAATTGTATTTATGGGAAACAGGAAAGCTATCATGCGACATGAAATGCCTGGGCAGTGACAGTTAAGCCCTACAAAGGGAAGATTTCCTTGTTCCTAAGGGTGTGGTACCAGCTAGTGGGCTGGTCAGAGGCCTGGCTGAAGGCCAGAGATTTTCAAAGAGAAAGGGAAACTAAGAGATACTACTAGACGTTATAGTCAGACGAACAATACAGTACATCCCACCGTCTCTAGTGGTGATTTTTCTTTTTCTTTTTTTAACTCCTACCCAAAAACTAGAAAAGAAAACTGAAAACGTCCTTAAAGAGCTTCCACAGCTTATCATTGAGAAATGTTTGGGATATATTTTTAGAAGGCTAAGGAGGCAGATGACAGGAACTCAAGAAAAAGGAAAAACAAGGGGAAAAAGAAATGGCTTTGGCTTTGAGAGACTTGGAAAAATACAACAATACAATGTCACTGATACTCCTGAGTATGGAGACAGCAAAAGTCATGGGGGATTTCATTGATAAGTGCTAGAAGGACACTTACATCACTCACTCTTAAATACTCTGGTATGAAAATGGATGGACAAAAAAGACTTAGCCAATCTTTGGACCTTATGCAGATTCACACTTAACTCTCATTACTGAACCCTCAACGCAAAGTCAAAGAAGACACAGAATAATTTTTAATGATTTAGGAGACAAAAGGCAATCAGTAACCATCTCTCAAGGAATCTGTAAATTTAATTTAACAAAGAGGTTACAAATATTTAATCTACACAGACTTTTTTTTTTTTTTTTTTTTTTTTTTTTTTGAGTCTGGCTCTGTTGACAAGGCTGCAGTGCGATCTTGGCTCACTGCACTCACCTCCCGAGTTCAAGTGATTCTCCTGTCTCAGGCTCCTGAGTAGCTGGGATTACAGGTGTGCACCACCTCGCCCAGCTATTTTATTTTGGTATTTTTAATAGAGACAGGGTTTCACCATGTTGGCCAGTTTGGTCTCAAACTCCTGTCCTCAAGTGATCTGCCCAACTCTGCCTCCCAAAGTGCTGGGATTACAGGAGTGAGCCACTGCCCATGGCCCTCATCTATACAGATTAATCGGTTATGAAAAAATCAAAGTTGTTCTTGGGAAATGTTGATTCACTCATTCATTTGTTTATTTATCCATTTATCCAAAAATTTATTTGAGCAATTAAATTGTTTCAAATATTCCAAGTGCTAGAACTTGTTTGGTAAGTCATGTGTTCTTTTGAATACCATTTGGTGGTATACGTTAACTTTGAAATAAATATAGAAATTCCTTTACCTGGGTTCCAACGTCATAATACTGTAATTTGATCCAGTAAAAGATTAAGACTCAAGTCAATAAGTCTGTACCTCTATTTAATTTTCCTAGTTAGGTGAAAGCATTGGATTCTTAAATATCAAATATGGCTTTAAATAATTGTATACATTAAATTTTCCACTTTTTCTCACATAAACAGAAGTATAGTGTAAAGAGATCACAAAAGACATGAAGTAAGGTCATCTAAGGCAACCACAAAGATGATGTTCTGATATGAAAAATTAATAATATAATAATTTTGAAGAAAAGAATAAGTCAATCAACTGTAAGGTTATTTTGCTATAAAGACTCCTAGCATTATAGTCAAGATATTAGAATTCTACTACAGCAATCCTACTTATCTAACCATATCTATTGTGTTCTTAGTTATTTTATAGAATCCTATTTAATAAAATAGTCCTTTTAATAATAATAAAAGAACTAAAGTTCTTTCTTAACCCTTTAGTAATGTTTGTTTAATAATAATAAAGATAGCCCCAAAGTGTGAGCTGGGCAAAAAATGTGCCCAGTTAGCAAATACATTTCTCAGATTCTTTTGCACAGAGCTACCTACACCATGTGACTACCTTCCGGCCAAAGAAGTGTGAGAAGTTACAGATAACAACTGGTATACACTTTCCAGTTCTCTCGTTTCCTGTCCCACTGGCTGGGAGTTGGTGACAAATAGAGAATCTCCCTTGACTCAGAAATGAATGCTGTAAATTAAAGATGGTGGAACCTATAAAACAACCCTGGACTACACCTCTGTTTTGTTATCTCAAAGATAAATTTATTCAAATCATTCTATTTTGGTTTCCTTGTTACTGCAGCTCTGTGTATCCCTTAACTAATGTAAAACTCAACTCTGCTTAACTAGCTTTTGGCACGTTGAAAAAATTATTTCATTTATTTGGGTTTCAGTGGGCTAGATGTACTGGGAGGATTTTTCCAGCTCTGAATGTTCATAAGCCTAAAACTGAAGTTGGTTATGCTACTATAGAAAACCACTGGCATTTCTTACCACAACAGTCACATCCTCACATTACCTGGAGGATCAAATTAATTTAGCGAGATAATTGTATTGATATTTTTTGGTAAGCAAAAGTTCCCCTTCAAAGTCTATTCTTTCAGCCTTCACAGCCTAAGGCCCATTCTTTGAATCTGTATGACATTAACATACTTCAGGTTATAACCACTAATTGCCCCTTCACCTACATGAAATGGGTGGTAAGAATAGGAAAAGATCCAGGAAAAAAAAAAAAAAAAAAAGCAAGCTGAAGAAGAAAAAAACATTAGTGGAGAAAAAGGTAGGCAGTAAGCCCCTTTTTCCTTGGAAATGAGAGAGAACAAAAGAGCAAATTTAAAATTTGTAGAGAATCTCTGGTTTGACACACTTAAGAAAGAGCAAATTCACAGTGGATGGCTGAGAAAATTGTTCATTTTCAATAGAGCTGTTAGAGATTATGGAGACCAACTGATTACAGTATATTACTAATGGGGTCAGGGTTCAGTCCCCATGTGGGGCCAGTTTACTGTACCCTATTCCACAGCCACACAACATGCCCCTAACTTTGGCCAGCTGTCTCTAAAATGCATGCTCTTTGTCACAAATGGGACCAGGTGTATATGGATCCATGAAAATTTATTCTCACCACCAGGAAAAATTCTCAAGGCAGATGGTAGGTCAGTAATGTCACTTGAGCGTATGAAGGATGACATGTGTTCTCGTACTGAAAAGTAAAGTGGAGATTTGTCAGTTATACAATTGTACTGTAATTGAATATTTGAGCCAGAAACCCAGTTGGGTTTAGTTTAGACAGTCAACTTGAGGGATTATGTCATTTACTAGAGAAACTTCCACTTCAGGGTCTCAAAGATTTTGGTAATCCAAGAGAGACTCTGGTCTTTTGTATAACAATTGGGAGTGGTAGAAATGGTGATAAACCAGACAGTTCATGCTCCGTCTGATGTGACAGAAAAGTACAGTACCAAGAGTACATTTACCAACCTCCTGAAACGTATGGGCTTATTATCTAGAGGAATCAAAAACACATTGTGGATGGATCTTAAATGCCTGATGATACAACAAAATATATTGATTTTATGAAAAACAATTCTAATACTTTGTACTTTTTATTATAATTATGGGTTTTAATATATATCCCATCACTAGACATTGAGTTCCACAAAGAGAGCACAATGCCTTGTCCATCCTTTCAATACCACAGTGTAATATGGCGTATAGCACCTCATACACAAAAGGTACAGTTTTTCTAATGCATGGCTATAGTGTAAACACTAAAGGTGTAAGAGTCTCAATTGTCTATAATATTAATTTCACTTGCATAAACATATTTAAGTTCTAGTGTGTTAAAAGTTTATTAGTATAAATATGTATAACCAGATATGCAAAAGCATATTCTCAGTAGAAGAGGACACAAAAGTTCAATTAATCTATATAAATTACAACAATGGAAAAACAAATCTTCAGTCTTACTTTCACTAGACTTTATTGTGGTAGTAAAATGGACTTCAGTTTTTGGTGTACATATAAACAGAATCATTAGGGAAAGTATTTGCTTAGTTGCTGGATTTTATGCAAACGAAAGCAGATGAGGATAAAACAGAAAGAAACAGTAATTAAATTACACAGAAATTTCGGGATGAAATAAAACAATTCTTTACAGTTTCTAGGTAATGGCAAAAGTGTTTCTGGCAAGAAAAGCATAATTAACAGCAATGTTAAAGCTTTGCTTTACATTCATTTGGCAATTGAGTCTACTAAGTTGAAAGCTGTTAAGTAGAGTATTTGACTTTCATATTAATTTGCGTTTCACTTGACTGCTTTTTAGTGTTTTGTAAGCATGAAACAGAGAGGTCTGGGTTCAACACAACAAATTACTGTTCAAAATAAAAAATTACTACCCAAGCAGCTTTGTGTTTCTACTAGGTTTTTCTTGCTGTGACTAAAACAAGTAAAAAAAAAAAAAGAAAAAAAAAACGAAAGAAAGGAAAAAGAAGTGTTGATTCTTTAGAGGCATTTCAGCACCAGATCTGCGCTATCAAAAATAGTCCTCAAACATAGTTAGAGTTATCTAGAAATTCAGCAGTTTGCAAACAAGTGCACTAGGGAGTAGTTTTTTCACACTAAAATATTTTTGCTACACATCAGCAAGTCCTTGAGGAGAGCCTGCTGGCTCCAAAGGCCTGCAGTTTGCTGTTGAAATAGCAGAGCAATAATATTTAGCCAGTGCTAACAGGGAAGCAGTGATATGACTGCTCTTTATAGTGACAACTACATTTGACAAAGAATGGTGCAGCCACTGGGATTACAAAGCATGACTTTGTTTTAATCCTTTTTAATATTATTTTTTGAAGTGTTAAGTATACATGTCACCTATTCTTTTCATAGGCATTGATCACAAATATAGAATGAAGACTACTCATTTCTAAAACCAATTAATCTTATTGTGTGAGTATGTGTGTATTTGTGCTTGTGTATTTGTGACGTGGTTTGGTTGTGTCCCCACCCAAATCTCCTCTTGAACTGTAGCTTCCATTATTACTATGTGTCGTGGGAGGGACCCAGTGGGAGGTAATTGACTTATGAGGGCATGTCTTTCCCGGGCTGACCTCGTGATAGTGAATAAGTCTCACGAGATCTGACGGTTTTATAAAGGGGAGTTTCCCTGCCCACGCTCTCGCCTGCTGCCGTGAAAGACGTGACTTTGCTCCTCCTTTGTCTTCTGCCATAATTGTGAGGCCTCCCCAGCCATGTGGAACTGTGAGTCAATTAAACCTCTTCCTGTGTAAATTACCCAGTCTCCAGTATGTCTTTATTATTAGCGTGAGAACAGACTAATACAATTTGTGTTTATGCAGATGTACGTATTTACCATCAATTCTATTACGGTTAACAATTGGCAATGGTTAAATTAGAAGCATAGAGAATCTTGCTACAGGTAAGGGTGTTATTGCTTGGCTCTATTAGCTTTCTGCACTGTGGAAAACTGTGTTATTTCAAGTAGCTTACAAGGACAGAAAAAAATGTGTTATTTCATAATGTTCTTTAAGTTATTGAAATATTTCGGCTTGCTTCTTTCTATATCAGCTTCCTTCTATATGTTAACATGGACTTCCGTAATTATATGCTAATCTAATTAGTTCATATGCCTATTATGTAAGCTAAAGTATTTTAATGTTGCTTGACTCCTGACCCTCTCATTTTAATATTCTTATATTTTTCACTAAAAACCTGAAAGAGGACAGATACGTAAAAAACACAGCTTTAATAAGCAAGAGGATAACAACTCTTTATTGAAGGCGCTTTCCTATTGGCAGCCATCCAGATGGCAAATAAAGCTGTTTAAATATTTGCTTATTAGTGAAATGAAATGATATCAGTTAATTCATTCCCATTTCATGTTTTCAATGCTTCAAAGCAACTTTATAATACACACTCTAAAGGTTTCTCTGGAGCTCTTGTGCTGTGATTCATTTTCTTTTTCTCTCTAACTAGATATAAATTAACGAAGCTATACAGAATAAGGTGTTGGACTTCTCCTAAAATCTTCCTAGTCATTTCTTTGAGAGTTTTGCTGTAAATTTTAGGACTGCAAAAATCACACAACGTGCACCCTTAGCAGGACTCAGGGGCTGAGATATGTTAATGAAAGATACTGAAGATGTCAGGTAGCTGATGTATTCCAGCACTATTTAGGGAGGCTCGGGGCCTATGGCACTGGAAGAAGCTGCTGTGTAACAATAGGTTATCTTGAAACATTCAGACAGGGAGATAAAATGCATATTAATCCCTAAGGATAAACAGTCTTTCCTGTTGTATTGGATAAGCATTTGTTTTGTCAGATTTAGCCTAATTGTGGGCAAATTGAGAGAAATTAGAGTTGAATTATTGTGGGAAAGGAAGAAAAAGGGGAGGCTATAAGAGTGGTAGATGGTATCCATTGCATTTTGGTTATACATACAGTTCTGTCCTCTAATCCACCTTTACTGAGGTATCTGCATTTGGGTGGCCATTAATAAAGTTGACATTTTCATTCTCTTCTCCTTTTTGCCTAGGATTTGCCATGGGGAACATAGAGAGCAAGAGGGTGAGTAATTGACATCTCCAAATCCCAACAGGAATCAGGATCTTTCATGTTACATTCCTTCAGGTTAAAGACTTTCTATTATTTTTGTATTATTTTCTGTATAATGTCCAGCACTGTATTAGGTAAAATAAGTATTATGGACCTATTTCTTGAATGCATGTCCCAGTGACTATGAGGTTTTTACTTTCTATTGCCCCAAATTGTCCTTTATTGTTTTTATTATTTTCTAAAAAGAAACATAGCTAAAATCGGATCATAAGCCTTTAGAGGAAGCAGAGTAAAAGAGTTTTTATTTAATCAAACAGATTCTGGGTCCCAACCCCATGCACGTATCACCATCACCTGCTTTTACTTAATGTTCCCCAAAAACAAAAACAAATAAATATTCTTATTACAATACAGGAACAACATTAGCCTTGGGGTGTCACCACAGGTCATTGTTACTTCTAGCAAAAGGCAAGATTTGGAACAGAAATCCAAACAATTATCCATTCATTTTGAATGTGATCCTAATGATTCTGCTTAGAGAAAGGTTAGATGACCTCTTACTTTTCCTTTCAATTATGATTGCATGATGATAAATTTAGAGCCAAGGGGATTTTTGAAATACTGGCTAAATTCCCGTGTAAACAATACATTTTTTTAAAAAAAATGTGTTGAAATGACTCCAGAAACTGTGCCCACTTTTGTAAGATTAATTTTCCAAACACACAGTTGATACATGCTCCTTCAGGGTCTGAAGTACTACATATGGCAAAAATGTTTTCAGTGGTTTAGATCTATATTAACTTATCTGTCAATAATATTCTGCTTTTCATGAAGTCTACTGCCTAATTATTGTCAGTCTTTTTTCTCAATGCAAATTTAAGGATATTTTTAAGAGAGAGATTTGAAGTTTTTGTTTGTTTTGAAACAGTATCTCTGTCACCCAGGCTGGAGTGCAGTGGCATGATCTCAGCTCACTGCAACCTCCACCTCTCAGGATCAAGCCCGCCTGTTAGAATGATTCTCCTGCCTCAGCCTCCTGAGCAGCTGGGATTACAAGTGCCCACCACATGCCCGGCTAATTTTTGTATTTTTAGTAGAAATGAGGTTTCACCATGTTGGCCAGGGTGGTCTTGAACTCCTGACCTCATGTGATCCACCCGACTCAGCCTCCCAAAGTGCTGGGATTACAGGCTTGAACCACCACACCCATCCTAAAGTACTTTTTTAAAATACTGAATTCACATCCTTCATAGATCATGAGGGTTCTCACTCATCTCCTGTGAGAATTTGTTTCACCGCTGAGTTTTCATCTGGTACATTTTTCTGTAAGGTCTATATTGCTCACTGTGCTAGCCATCTCAAAAATAGCCCCCAGTGATAATGACCTTCTGATATTTACCCCTTTGTGTAGTCCCCTGAAAAACTATCAAGATTGGCTTATGTGGCTGGGCACAGTGGCTCACACCTGTAATCTCAGCACTTTGGAAGGCCCAGATGGTCAGATCACTTGAGGTCAGGAGTTTGAGACGAGCCTGGCCAACATGGTGAAACGCCATCTCTACTAAAAAAATACAAAAATTAGCTGGGTGTGGTGGCGCATGCCTGTAATTCCAGCTTGTTGGGAGACTGAGGCAGGAGAATTGCTTGAACCTGGGAGATAGAGGTTGCAGTGAGCAGAGACCGCGTCACTGCACTTCAGCCTGGGTGACAAAGTAAGACTCTGTCTCAAAACAAACAACAACAAAAAAACCCAAAACAGACAAACAAACAAAACGATAGGGCTATATGACTAATAGGATATGGACAAGAGTAAAGAAATTGCTACTACCGCTCTCCTTTCTGAGATTGCTCACTTAACGGGGAAACTAACTACACGTTATACAGCTCTACTGTAAAAATGTACATGGTTAGAAACCAAGGCCTCCTTCTGATAAACAGGAGCCACTTGCCAGTCATGTGAGTAAGCCATCATGGAGATGGGTCCATGTTTATAACTGGTATCATATCCTGTCCCACTGCTGTATTTTGAGAGCAAGAAACTCATTTCTTGAGTGTCACAGGTTCGCAGAGGAAGAGTTGTACCCCTGGATGAATTATACCTGGAGCCTCACTCATATCCAATTTAGATAGTGTACATAAGAGTTGGAAATTTTGAACTTATGAGATCTTGGACTTTGAGTTGAAGCTGTAATGGATTGAGACTTTTGGAAACCCTGAAGTGCAGTGAATATATTTTGCATGTAGGACATATATAAATCATTGGGGGGTTAGAAGTGTCCTGTGATAGGTACCCTCACATACACACACAAGAGGTCCACTTTTTACTCCCTGAAGCTTGTGAATATGTTACCTTACTTGGCAAAAAGAAAAAAAAAAAAGGGAAAAAAGAAAATTGGCAGATGTAATTAGGTTAAGGGTCTTGAGACTGGTAGATTCTATGGGTAGACCTACTGTAATCACAGGCTCCTTGTAAGAGCAGAGGGGCAGTACATTGGAGTCCAGAGACAGATTTCAATATCCTATGCTACTGGCTTTGATGATGGAGGAAGAGGTCATTAAGCCAAGGAATGCAGGTGGCATCTAGAAGCTGGAAAAAGCAAAGAAATAGATTTTGTCCAACAGCCTCCAGAAAGAGAAGAATGAAATACAATTTACCATGGAATGCATTGTGCCATTACTTAAATTGTTATTTTAATTTTTTTTTAACCTTTTTTGCTTATTAGTTGTTTGAGTTTAGGAATCTTGTGCTGCTAGAATTAATTACACCTCCATCACCATTGGATCCAGCTGGTGTTCAATCAATAATACTCATTGATTGAATTGGTTATAAATTTCACTTTTTTTCTTTTTTCTTTTTTTCAGTGAGGTGTAATTTACATGAAAGAAAATGGACAGGTTTTGATTTTTTTTTGCCATTGAGGTGTAATTTACATAAAATAACATGCATAGGTTTTAAGTGTTCATTTGAATGAATTTGTCAAATGTATATAGCAAAGTAACTGCTGTGCAAAACAAGATACAAAATATTTCTATAATCCCAAAAGGTTCATTGTGTGCTGTACAGTCATCCCATTTTCCAAGAAGCAATTGTTTTCAGATTTCTTTTACACAACAAAATGTTTATTACTAGTTGTATCTTGTGGTAAGATTACATAGTAACACAAATTATTTATCTATTCTCTCATGTTGTTAGACATTTATTTAACAGTATAAGGAATTGATTACATTAGCAGGAGCAGTGCTCCTGCTGTGTAGTACTGGCATTTTATATCCCTGCCAGCAACATACAAGAGTTCCAATATGATCTATGTCTTTGCCAGTATTTGGTATTGTCAGACGTTTTAATTTTAGCTCTTCAAATGCAAATGAAATGCTATCTCATTGTTGTTTTAGTTTTCATTTTACTGGTTGCTATAGTTAAGATGTTTGCCCCTCCAAATCTCATGTTAAAATTTAATCCCCAGTATTGGAGGTGGGCCTAATGGGAGGTATTTGGATCATGGGAGTTGATACCTCATTAATAGATTAATGCTCTTCTAGGGGGAGGGGGAGTGAGTTTTCCCTCTTTTAGTTTTGTGAAAGCTGGTACCTTCTTCTCCTCTTGGTTCCACTCTGGTCCTGTGATCTCTATACACCAGCTCCCTTTCACCTTCTGCCATGAGTGAAAGCAGCCTGAGGCCCTCACCAGAAGCAAATGCTGGCCTCGTGCTTCTTGCACAGCCTGTAGAACTGTGAGCCAAATAAACCTCTTTTCTTTATAAATTACCCAACCTCAGGGATTCCTTTATAACAACACAAAATGGGCTGTGATACTGATGAATATTGGTGTTGAAGACTGTATTAGTCCATTTTCATGCTACTAATAAAGACCTACCTGAAACTGGGAGGAAAAAGAGGTTTAGGGAGGCCAAAGCAGGTGGATCATGAGGTCAGGAGTTCAAGATCAGCCTGGCCAACATGGTGAAACACTGTCTCTACTAAAAATACAAAAATTAGCCTGGTATGGTGGTGGCATCTGTAATCCCAGCTACTCGGGAGGCTAAGGTAGGAGAATCACTTGAACCCGGGAGGCAAAGGTTTCAATGAGCTGAGATCATGCCATTGCACTCCAGCTTGGGTGACAAGAGCAAGTCTCCATCTCAAAATAAAAAAGAAAAAAGAAAACCAGGTTTAATTGGACTTACAATTCCACATGGCTGCACAGGCCTCAGTATCATGGCCAGAAGCGGTGATAAGAGAACATGAGGAAGAAGCAAAAGCAGAAACCCTTGATAAACCCATCAGATCTCATGAGACTTACTATCATGAGAATAGCATTAGAAAAGCCCCCATGATTCAATTACCTCCCCTGGGGCTGCTCCCACAATATGCAGGAATTCTGGGAGCTACAATTCAAGTTGAGTTTTGGGTGGGGACACAGCCAAACCATATCGTTCCACCCCTGGCCCCTCCAAATCTCATGTCCTCACATTTCAAAACCAATCATGCCTTCCCAACAGTCCCCAGAGTCTTAACTCATTTCAGCATTAACCCAGAAATCCACAGTTCAAAGTCTCATCTGAGACAAGGTAAGTCCCTTCTGCCCATGAGCCTGTAAAATCAAAGCAAGCTAATTACTTCCTAGATACAATAGGGGTACAGGTATTCAGTAAATACAGCTGAGTCAAATGGGAGAAGTTGGTCAAAACAAAGGGGTTACAGAGCCCATGCAAGTCTGAAATCCAGCAGGGCAGTCAAATTTTAAAGCTCCAAAGTCATCTCCTTTGGCTCCAGGTCATGCTGATACAAAAGGTGGGTGCCCATAGTCTTGGGCAGCTCTGCCCCTGTGGCTTTGCTGGGTAGAGCCTCCTTCCTGGCTGCTTTCACGGGCTGGCATTGAGTGTCTGCAGCATTTCCAGGTACACAGTGCAAGCTGTCAGTGGATCTACCATTCTGGGGTCTAGAAGACAGTGGCCCCTCTTCTCACAGCTCTACTAAGTAGTGCCCCAGTAGGGCCTCTCTGAGGGGCCTCTGATCCCACATTCTTCTTCCACATTTCCCTAGCAGAGGTTCTCCATGAGGGACCTGCCCCTGTAGCAAACTTTTGCCTGGGCATCCAGGCATCTTCATACATCTTCTGAAATCTAGGCAGAAGTTCCCAAACCTCAATTCTCAATTTCTGTGGACCCGCAAGCTCAACACCATGTGTAAGCTGCCAAAGCTTGGGGCTTCGACCCTCTGAAGCCACAGCCTGAGCTCTACATTGGCCCCTTTCAGCCATGGCTAGAGCAGCTGGCACACAGGGCACCAAGTCCCTAGGCTGCAAACAGCACAGTACCCTGGCCGCAGCCCACGTTACCACTTTTTCCTCCTGGGCTTCCAGGCCTGTGATGGGAGAGATTGCCATGAAGGTCTCTGACACGGCCTGGAGACATTTTCCTCATGGTTTGGGAATTAACATTAGGCTCCTTGCTACTTATGAAAGTTTCTGCAGCCGCTTGAATTTCTCCTCAAAAAATACGTTTTTATTTTCTACTGCATCATCAGGCTATACATTGCCTGAACTTTTATGCTCTGTTCCCCTATTGAAACAAAATGCTTTTAACAGCACCCAAGTCACATTTGAATACTTTGCTACTTAGAACTTTCTTCCACCAGATACCCTAAATCATCTCTCTCAAGTTCAAAGTTCCACAGATCTCTAGGGCAGGGAAAAAAATGCTGTCAGTCTCTTTGCTAAAACATAACAAGGGTCACCTTTGCTCTGGTTCCCAAAAAGTTCCTCATCTCCATCTGAGACCACTTCAGCCTGGACCTTATTGTTCCTATCACTATCAGCATTTTTGTCAAAGCTATTCAACAAGTCTCTATTAGGTTCCAAACATGTTTTCTTTTTGTATCTTCTTCTGAGCCCTCCAAACTGTTCCAATCTCTGCCTATTACCCAGTTCCAAAGTTGCTTCCGCATTTTCAGATACCGTTTCAGCAGCAACACACTCTGCTGGTATCCATTTACTGTATTAGTCTGTTTTCACACTGATAAAGACAGACCTGAGACTGGGAAGAAAAAGATCTTTAATTGGACTTGCATTTCCACATGGCTGTGGAGGCCTCAGAATTATGGTGGGAGGCAAAACGCACTTATTACATGGCAGAGGCAAGAGAAAAATGAGGAAGAAGCAAAAGTGCAAACCCCTGATAAACCCATCAGATCTTGTGAGACTTACTCACTATTACGAGAACAGCACATGAAAGACCGGCCACCATGATTCCGTTAGCTCTCCCTGGATCCCTCTCACAATGCGTCGGAATTCTGGGAGATACAATTCAAGTTGAGATTTGGGTGGGGACACAGTCAAATCATATCAAAGATTTTTTCAAGATATCTGTGTATCTTCTGTTTCAAATGTCTATGCAAGTCTTCTGTCAATTGTTGAATTATTTAAAAATTTGGTATTAATATATGAATTATTTTTAAATGCTGAATACAATTCTTTTTGTATTTTATTTTCTATCAGTCTGTGGCTGAAAATATTATTAATATTGGGTTTTGAGGAGCAGAAATTTTAAGTTTTGATGAAGTTCAACTTATTTATTTTCCTTTCTTATTTCATGATATTTTTGTCTTGGCTAAGACATAGTTCACTATTTCAAGGTTCCAAAGATATTCCCTTATACTTTTTTCCTGAAAAATTATATTAATTGATCTCATATTTCAATTTTTGGTTAATATCATTTTGGATAGGAGGTAAAATATGAAACAATCCTCTTTTAAATTAATACATATGCTGTTTATGGATGTCCACTTAATCCAGCATTATTTGAGTAAAATATTTTATTTTCTTCAATGAATTGCCTAAGTGTCTTTGTTGAAAATCAGTTGATCATATACGTTCAGGCCCATGTTTTGGCTCTATGTCCTGTTCCATGGACTTGTAAGTTTATGTTTAAACTAATATTACAGCGGTTAATAGTAGCATTACAATTAGTCTAGAGATCAGGTTATATAAATATTTGTAATTGGTTCTTTGTTATCAAGATTGTTTTAACTCTTCTGGATACTTTGAATTTTTAAACAAATTTTAGAATTTGCTTATCATTTAAAAATCTTTATGGAGATTCTGGTTGTGATTGGATTGCTTATGGATTATTTTGAACATGATATCTATGAACATGATAGGGTTTTCTATTTTTTTAGGTTTTAATTCATTATTTTAGTAATGATTAGTAGTTTTTAGAGTAGAGCTTCTTTTGCATCATTGCATTTTTATCCCTAAATATTTCATAAGTTTCTGTAATTTTAAATATTTTTAAACTCAATTTTTAGTACTGTTGTGTAGAAATAAAAAAATTAATTTTGGTATATTGATCATCTAACTTGCAACTTTGATAACTTCCCTTATTATTATGTGGGTTTAACTTTGCTGTCATTATTTCCTTAGGGTTTCGTAGAAACCCAGTTTTGTCACATGTTAAAAAAAAAAAAAAAAAAAAGATGCTTTCACTTCTCCCTTTCAAATTTGGATGCCCTTTAATGCTTTTTCTCGTCTTAATGCACTGGTTTAGACTTCTATTAAAATAATGAATGGAATTGTTAAATCTGCACATCATTGTCATCTTCTCACTTTTAGGGGAAAATGTGTTATGTTTCCCTTTTAAGTATGATGTTTGCAGTACAATACAACACTACAATTTATTCCTCCAGTCTAACTGAAACTTTGTAACATTTGATAGACATCTCCTCTTTTCCCAGCTCACCCTCCCTCCTTGCCCCCCAGCCTTATTTCTTGCAACCAAGAATCCTAAATAATGCAATTACTCATAGCAAGTGGGACCTATTATGTATTCTGTTGTAATTGATTTCCCCAGTAACATACATCCATCAGTTTGCCCCCTGATATAACTCTCAAGAACTCCATATACAGAATATCTGGTGTTCTCATATTACCTACTTGAATGTGTTTTATGCATTTTCTTTTTTTTTTTTTTCATTGCAAATACATGTAAAAATATAGAAAAGCACAAATAATAATACAATAACAATGTTTATAATCTTATCTTCCTTCCAATAATCCCTACCCATATTTCCAGAGACAAAGACCATCAAGAGGCCAGTGTGTGCACTTCTAGTCAGTTTTTATCCTTTTACCTACATGTATATTTATTTGTTAACAAATTTACTTTGAAGAGTGGCATTTTAAAAATACATATTATAGGCCGGGCATGGTGGCTCATGCCTGTAATCCCAGCACTTTGGGAGGCTGAGGCTGGCGGATCACCTGAGGTTGGGAGTTTGAGACCAGCCTGACCAACATGGAAAAACTCTGCCTCTACTAAAAATACAAAACTAGCCGGGCATGGGCATGGTGGTGCATGCCTGTAATCCCAACTACTCAGGAGGCTGAGGCAGGAGAATTGCTTGAACCTGGGAGGCGGAGGTTTCAGTGAGCCGAGATCACACCATTGCACTCCAGCCTGGGCACAAGAGTGAAACTCTCTCTCAAAAAAAAAAAAAAAAAAAAAAAAAATCTATCTATCTATCTATCTATCTATCTATCTATCTATCTATCTATCTATCTATAATGACTTGCTGCTTTCTCTTTTTATTTGGTCCTTAAAATCAATCTCTCTCTACTTGCATGTCTCTATCTCCCTGTATATACTATTTTTGATCATTGTTCCATTAATAGTCCGTGTTCTTATTATCTGTTTCTCTAATGATGGGCATTTAGTTATTTCCAAATTTTTGTTACTACAAACAATGCTGTGATTGATCATTCTTCCTACATTCAGCCATCTGCTGTGATTTCTACCAGACGATTATCATCACAGTTCTGGATGCCTGTCTCTAATTGCCTGGCTGGCCATCCTCCCATTATTTGTTACCTAGACCTCTCATCATGGATCTGTCTCTCCATGGTATGTGCCTTAGCACTCAATTCTTGAAGTTACATTGAGAAATTACCTAATTCAGTAACCTGAAATTGAAGGCTTCTTGTATCTTTTTCAGACCAAGGAGTGTGTGTACAAGATCACGAATAAATAAAATCATTATCACTTCTTATGATTTCTAGTGTTTTTCCACCCCACCCCCGCTCAACCGGTGATTATCAAGTAAAATTTGTAGCTGGTGTGCTTCATTTTAAAATGACTTGGCTATTTAATATCTTTCACAAATCCAGTTTAGAAGTAAATGATACTATTGTTTTTCATAGTATTTGTTTTTGACATTGTAAGAGAATCTAATTCAAGAGAAGGAAGGCAGTCAGGCATTGTTTAAACAATAGTAGTTTCTTTGGTTCTATAATAAAATACATGTGCACTTGTTAGTGATTATCTATGACTAATTCACTCTGAAAAAAATGGGGATCAGAATTTACTTATAATTGTTGTTGTTGGCAATATTATAGTCTTGTTATGTTTCACCATTGAGTTTATGCCTGTGGCTTCTCTGTTGGACTCCCAACCCCAAGGTAATTTCAGATTTTATATCTAAAAAACACATGCCCAGGCCCTGAAACATTCAAATGTGATAAAAATCAATTTTACCTATGTTATTCCCAGCTGAGTGCCACTTCTGATGTACCTCAGCTTCAAAAGAAATTAAAAGATAAGTAACATGATTACAATCAGATTAGCTTGTCTAGGCAGACAAATGAGATTGCAGAGTTGTCTGAGTGAAGATACTTCCTAGTATCTTCCTAGAGACCAGTTTACATCACATTAAACAAAAATGAGTTTCCAATATGTGTACTATATAGCAAAGTGGATAAATGAAAACTCCACCCTGTGAGTGAATATGAGTCAAGGAAACTTATTTTGTGACTATTTGATAATTACTTCCTGTCATTCTAACACTGTGTGGTATCTAAGAAAAAACAGCAGCATTTTCTAAGACTGCTTTTTTTTTACTCAAACTAAAATAAGTATTTTTAAAAAATTATTATTAATAGAACCCATGAAGGTCAAGGAGGGAAATCAGGGAGAAAATATCTTGACTCACAAGTTATTCTCCACTGTAGAACAGGATAATGAAAAATGTTTAGGGGACAGTTTAAAGGGGGGGCACATCTAACCAGAAGAAAATACATTAATGAACACTAAAAAGACAGTATGCAAGAAACAGAGGTAGGTTCAGTTTCAATTAATGTGAGATCCATAGTGAAGTAAAAAGCTCCTGACTCTATCTTACTTATAAAATGACTTTTATTTTCCAGCCCAGAAAAAAAAAGAACAAGTAAAGTTATACAGGGCAGGTAAAAAATAATTGGGCAATGTTTATTCAAGCTAGTGTGATAATGTCACCCTAAACCATTTTCTTTTCAGGCTGTAATTATTTGAGGCATTAAGAAAAAATAAACAGGAAATTAAAATAATCAAATGCCTTGATTATTAGACAACTCCAGGATTAAGAATACTCTAGGAGCAAGTTTTAAAAATAAAACGAAAAGCAAAGTGCATGACAGAGCCATTGAAGTTAAGAGTAAAGGTTATTGTAATCCCAGCACTTTGGGAGGACGAGATGGGTGATTCATGAGGTCAGGAGATCAAGATCATCCTGGTTAACATAGTGAAATACTGTCTCTACTGAAAATACAAAAATTAAGCCAGGTGCGGTGGCATGCACCTGTAATCTCAGCTACTTGGGAGGCTGAGGCAGGAGAATTGCTTGAACCTGGGAGGCAGAGGTTTCAGTGAGCTGAGATCATGCCACTGTACTCCAGG
The DNA here is from genome assembly GCF_008728515.1 of Papio anubis. Taxonomy (NCBI): domain Eukaryota; kingdom Metazoa; phylum Chordata; class Mammalia; order Primates; family Cercopithecidae; genus Papio; species Papio anubis. The sequence goes on along the minus strand of NC_044978.1, from coordinate 155,305,218 downwards.
CTGGGTGACAGAGTGAGACTCCATCTCAGAAAAAAAAAAAAAAAAAAAGTAAAGGATATAACAGGGTAGAACAGAGTAATGTGAATGCAAGCCCTAAACATGAGACCTGTTTTTATACCACAAAGAAATAACTAATTCTCTAAATGGTCCAACAATAAATGCTCATTTTCCCAGTCACAAGGTTTTCATTTTTATTTTTTTAATGTCTTGTGATTGCAGAGCTGCTATACTTTAAGATTTCTTCAAATTGCATAAAGACATGGAAAAATATATCTCTGAATTAATATAATATTTAGAATTATTTGATGAAAACAATATTACTGAACATCCATTTAGAATTTCTGATACTTATTAACATTTTCATTATGTGCAAAGGGAAGAAAACTATATATGCGTGAGGCGTACAGTACTGCTTAGTTTGACCTTTTCATAGGAAATGTGACTATATCCTTCACAAAAACTGCAAAAGAAAAAAGAGAGGCAGGGAAATGATTATGAGTGGAGGAATCTTGGGAAATATTTCAAATAGACTTTTTCTTCATTCTAAATATAAAACAGTACCTTATCACCTTAGTTTCAGCAAAGTCAGTTCTACATATAACTAAAAATCAAATTGCAACATGCAATAATTTAATAAAGCTTTTTGATCTCTAATTTAAGTCTTTCTTTTTTAAAAAAAATGAGCTTAAATATTAACAGGGATAAGTGAAGAGCTTAGTTAAGCATTTTTCATCAGAAAGTTGCATGGCGTTTCAATGACCATGCACAGTAATCCTCGTGAATGTATTTTGGCAAATGTTGATATCAATTAGTTATTTCTTTTGTGATCTAGATATTTAATTTCAAATAGTTATTTCCAGAAATCAATATTTGGCTCACTTTTCAGTAAATGCCTTTAAATGAGAGTTTTCTACAGCTAAATTAATTCAATTTATATTTAGAATTATATTTTATGAACAGTTTGGAAGTGGGACAACTATCTTGGAATGTATCAGCTCTGAAGCATTAAAATAAATATTTCAGCTGTCTTGGATCTTTCAACATTTTTTCTGGTTCTCTAGTTTTTTTTTTTCTCTCCCGTGTGTTCTTTCCTGTTTTTCCCTTCTTACTACAATCTTACCATTTAAAAAAAAAAAAAATTAAGGAAAAAAAACCTCCTCATATGGTGGTTGTAATGCTTAAATGAGGAAATCTGTGTACAATGCATAGTGTACGGCCTAGTAAGTATTCAATCCATGTCCATTGCTATTTTTCTTTTTATTCAGCACAACACAGGCTTGTTATTTATAAAACAATGTCGATGATATTAAGCTATATCAGATGGGTGTGTTGTGCACTGTCACAGGATTGCCTGATATAGCTAATGGTTACTTTTTTCCCCAAAGGATTTCTTTTGTGCATCAAATAGTGTTGTTCATTTAGCACAGTTTATACTCTGAGAACAGCATATGTGAAATGCTTTTGTGATTCAAGAAGTCTTCTAATATTTTAGGTTATCTGTCATACTTTGGGGAAAAAAACAAGCTATTTGGCCTATAATTTCTCCAGGGTGTTGGTTTTTCCTCCAAAATATTTTTTGGCCACTATTTAAAATTGCATTTAATTATTTATATTTCATTATATTTGATTGGTTGAAGGATCCTGTTACTGAACTGCTATCTGGAGCCACAATTTCCACTAGAAATGAGCAATTCTTGATTAAGATTATCATGCTGAGTTTTGATCTATCTAAATCCCTCCAGCATTCTAGGCTTCTAAGAGAACTTCTGTCACTCTGGTTTCAACTGTCTTTGGAAATACCAAGCTAACTGGATGCTTTGTTTTATCAGTTTTTTTTTTTCTTTATTTAGTGCTTTATGCATGATGCTTTCTAGCTCAGGAATATGATTGCAGCAGGAGATAACAACGGTCCAAGATTTCTCTCTGACTCAATATTCTAAGTTGTAAAACATTATCTCGCAAAACAGATTCAGAGCTATTTCTTGATACCCTTTCTATAATGAACCTTAGAACCTTATTAAACTTAGTTTTCCTTTTTGGATATGTGCCTTCTGCATCCATACGTAAAAATATATATATATTTTTTTTGCTTACCGAAATACCTGAGTTTCTAGTCAATTCCCATATATTGAATTACCTAAGTGAAAAGGATAATCTTCAGTAAAAGGCAACTTCTTATCTGTGGTTCACTCATCATCAGAAAGCATGATTGTATGGTTGCTGATTTTTTTCACATTGCTTTGAACTTATTTATATTTTGAATTACTGTTTTCACTCTTGTGTATGCTATCAGAAATTGTCTTTTTATTGGTAAAAAAAAAAAAAAAAAAAAAAAACTTGGTTAAAGTTATACAATTTATTTCCATTCTCTAAGAAAAACCTTGGTTTAACAATTGGTTTGCCTTAAATGTATAAAGTAATATAAACTTCCTATGCCTTAAAGAATTTTTGAAATAAGCACAAAACTGGTTTCCCTTTGTCTGCCAGATTATTAAGCCCTTGAGACATAATTAGGAAGTCTAAGGATCCAAGTAGTAAAGGAACTGTTAATGCTTAGCTAACTAATAAGGGTTTCTTTTTTTTTTTTTTTTTTCCCAGAGAGTTTCAAGGAAGAAAATTCTGATGACTACTATAAAAAAAAATCATCAAAAAATTTATATTTCTTCTTTAGGAGAATGACTCAATATGCTCACCATAGCATTCCCTGCTGTGGAATACTGTGCAGGATTTAAATTTGTGTAAAGGCACTATAATTTTAAATTTCTTCCCCCACAGCCCTGTATCTGCAAAGGAACATTCGTAAGCATTTCGTTGGAAATGGGCACTTGAATAGCATTATAAGATTCTGGAAAGTGAAGAGTCCATATGAACCATAAGTTTTGTATAATCAGTCATTTTGATTTAAGTCATCTCTTTTTTCATCGTCATCAACACCATCCATTATTATAAGTGATTATCATAGAATTTATTATATATACATGCATATGTGTTTGTATGTATATGTACATATGTTTATGTGTGTGTGTAAAATAAAGGCGCTGGAAATACAAAAAGCCTATAAAAGTTTATCATTTGTTTTGTTTAGGGATGCTAGGACAGATATTACTGACAGTTTAAATATAACTGACAATAAAAAGAGCATATTTTAGATGCAAATTGAGAAATCAACCCAAGCATTGATGGTGTTCTGAGCTATATGAGACTGATATGAAGGAGTCAGGCAGTGATTGGCATAGCGGTTCATGAATGATACCTCAAACAATAAAAACAACTTTCAGAGGTGGTGAGAATGAAAATGTATTTTAGGGGCCGAGGGAGTTGGCTCACACCTGTAATCCCAGCACGCTGGGAGGCCAAGGCAGGTGGATCACCAGAGGCTGGGAGTTCGAGACCCGCCTGACCAACATGGAGAAACCCTGTCTCTACTAAAAATACAAAATTAGCCGGGCGTGGTGACACATGCCTGTAAGACTGAGGCAGGAGAATCGCTTGAACCCAGGAGGCAGAGGTTGCGGTGAGCCGAGATTGTGCTATTGAACTCCAGCCTGGGCAACAAAAGCCAAACTCCATCTCAAAAAAAAAAAAAAGAAAAAAAAGAAAAAATGTATTTTAGGTAGATGATATGAAAGGAATAAAGGAATGGTGGGAGGATAGCATATTCTCTGTTCAGAGGACGTCTGATGTGTCCTGAATTTTTTGACTCAAATAATTTTAAAGTCTCACATCAATCAACTATTGAATGAGAGTTAATACTTTTTATCTGAGGATAATGAATATTCTATTCCTTAGGATAAAAACAGTTTTTAAATTCAAGTGTCTTACAAGCTTTGTAAATATGTATCTCTTGACCTTGGTTTCTTTTTTGCCAAAATGTGAAGATTTCAACAGATGGTCACTCTGGTTGCTTCTCGACAGGCACTTTTAAAAAGAGAGATTGTCTTGGGTTTTGTTTCCGGATTCTCACATTTGGGGTTGAATTTTTCCTTTGAAAAACATGTATTTTAGAAAGTGAAAATTTTTGAAAAGTTTAGAAAATGTTAGAAAAGGCCCAGTCTCCTCTAACTGTGATGAAAAATGTAAAATAGTAATAATAATGGGAAGAAGAAAATAATAATAATAATGGGAAGAAAAATGTTTCAGGACTCAGGAAACTTAGGTTGCAGTTTTAGCGTGTCTATTTTCCACCTGTGAGATTTGAGACAAGGTCCTTTAAAATCTTTGAACTTCAATTTCTTCCGTAATAATGGCAGGATAATAATTCACAATGATATCTCAGGCATGTAGTGGGAATCAACACAATAATATACTCAAATATTTGGTCAATCTTAAAATATTCTTAAATTAAAAGTATTATCAATAAATTCAAACATTGGCAATTGGAACAAAACAACCCTCGGCACATCGTCCTCTTATTACCCCTTGACAATGACAAGCAAGATCTTATTTCTTGCCTTTTGTGTTACTGTACCACCTCTGCTTGGAACACACTTTGACAGGATTATCTGCAGGGCTCATTCTCTTACTTCCTTCAGATCTCCACTGAAATGTCACCTTATCAGAGAGGACCTCAATTCCCTGACATCTTATATCAATTAGCAACACACACTCAGGTACCTCTATCTCCCTTAACATGCCCTATTTTATATTCACATGTCTAGTTTTTCTAACAAGTATTCCCCTCTTCCAACACCCAAGTGTGTAAAATCCATTGCAACAGGGATCTGGGCTTGTTTTACCGTGTATCTCTTATTCCTGGAAAAGTGTTTGACTTGTAGTAGGCACAAAATAAATATTTGTTGAGTGAATGAACAAACTTAAAAACTGTCTGAGGGAGCTTTGAATTAAGCTTGTATAACAAAATGAACCTTCTGATTCTTTTGTCTTACAGAAGCTTATTTAGTAAGCTTTTACATTTATCAAGGACATATTGAAAGCTCATGTAACATATACGTCATGTCAAAGCTCCAAAGTTCCTCTGAGTTTTACTAATATGATTTATTTTTAGGAAACTATGCATTGCAAGGAAATTGGCGCTTGTGTCATGTCAAAACACTAAATAAAAACAGCAAATATATGGCATTTTAGATATTTATAAAAATTAAGGGATCTTTCATTGTATAAAGGTCAATTATCTAAAAGAAGATAAACACTAATTACTTGAATAATTAGTTTAGAACCCATGGAAAACAATAATAAACAAGCAATCACATTTATTTTATCCACAGATCTAAAATGCCATTTGTATCGTAGACGTGTCTGCGTGCATATGGCAAGACCTCATTAGACAACTATGATTTTTATATTTTTTACTGATGGGCTCTTCGAAAGACTGAAAAAATTGACAGGACCAGAGAGAGTTCATCTAGAGGAATGTCAAACAAACCACTGAAGTAACATGTTGACAAAATAACAGCTCTAATAAATTGAAATTTGACTATAAATAACAATTTCTCTGTTCTTTTTGGAGTACTTGTAGAAGACAGCAGCTGGGATCTGCACCTCTCTGATTAGGTAGTGTTCTTAAGAATAATGTGCTTTTTAGAAAGTCACATAATCTTAATCTAGTATTTGTTGAATTGATAAACAAACCTTTTGGAAGTTTTTAGCAATGCCAACAGGAATTGATTATCACTTCAACAAAAATAGTTTTCACATTTCCAACTGAGTCTTGCTTCTTTATATTAATAAAATTTCAACATTTCTGCAAATACTTAATGGTAAATGCAAAAGAATAAACTGATATAAGGTGCATACGGTTGTCTTATTTATCCAAAATGCAGCAGATAAAATCCTTCCAACTTACCTATGGAGAATTTAATAGTAATTGAAGGACAGAGTTAGCCTTTATCTTAACATAAGCCTTTTGAAGGCATGCACAACCAACAATACTTATAATCTAGGTAAAGTCATAAACTGCATAAAGAATATGAAAGTGTCCTTCTAGAAGTTAATGAAAGTTTAATGAGGCCATTAAGTCAACTGATAAAAGCTAAGCTTCAAATCCAAGGAGTTTTAAAGAAAGTAAAAATATCTGAGCAGTAATTGGAAAAATTGAGTTGTATTTCTTACATGAAATCCGGAGGAAGATTGGATTTCATAATAACAACAGTGAACTTCCCATAACACTATTATTATGGTTTGAACGTCCCCTTAAAAACTCGTGTTCAAATTTAATTGCCAATGCACCATTACATTGCAATGAGGCCTTTAGTATTTGATTAGGTGTAGAGGTTCTGCCCTCATGAATGGGGTATTGTCATTATCACAGGAATGGGTTAGTTATCATGGGAGTGGGATCCTGATAAAAGGGATGGGGGAGTTTGGTCTTCTCTTCTTCTCTTCCTCACCTTCACTAACTATGTGATGCCTTTTGCTGTGTTATGACACAGCAACAAGGCCCTCACCAGATACAGCCCCTCTATCATGCACTTCCCAGCATCCAGAACCATGAACCAAATAAATCTCTTTCCTTTACAAATTATCTAGTCTGTGATATTCTGCTAAAGCGGCAGAAAATGAACTAAGACAATCATCAGTTTTACCTGCAGATTTTGATCTGCAGATATTACCAACCAGATGAGTATGTGTGTGGTAGGGAGAGGAAGGGTTAAAAGAAAGAAGTGGGAATTAAAAAATTGTGAATATGTCAGCCTTTGATTTGTTTCAAGGAGGAGTTTTTAACCCTATGTCATATATATGATATATATATATATGTCATATATATAACATATATATATACACAAACATACACTGCATTAAGTCACCAAGACTAACTTTGAAAGTTAAAGACAAATGGAAGACAAACTTTGAAAGTGAAAGAAAGATAAAAAAGAGATCTGTTATTTTCAGAAATGATATAGTTTCTTCTGGAATCATGACCACTAACCACCCCTTCCCCCAGTTTATGGGGCTAATGTAAATAGAATGTCCTAAACAATCTCAGAGTAGATTGTTAGTTGTTCATAGAACATATGAGGCCAGATGTTTGCCCCCAAACAGTATCTAACAAAAACATTATATAGCTGTGTTGACAAACATGTCTCAGAATAGTTTGTCTCCAACTTCTGAAACCTAAGTAGTCTAGAGGTAAATGAACTCAAACATTAAAACTCTGGAACATAACATGTATGCATATTGTAAAAGCTGGATGGCTCTGTTTGAAATTTTTAATGAAAAACAGATGAAGTCTGTTTCAATATACAGTGCAATGTTTAAGTTATCAACAAATGATAGAGATGATAGAGTGTTTTCTACTTTATAGTAAATTAAAGATGGGCTGTTACACTTAATGTGTCAACTAAAAAAGGGCTATGATTATAATAGGTAACATCATTCTAGCAAGTTCTTTTCATTGTTATGTTTTCATAATATTTTGAAAACTTAACCTTCCATTAATACATAATTACAAGTAACAACATTTTTATACAATCAATATGATCAGGCAGTTACTAAGGTGTGTTGCCAAAAAAACTGACAAATAAATAAAACAATAAAATATTAGTGGAAATTTTCTTTGGGGGAGAGTAGGGGTGGGAAGAAGAAATGCAAATTTTTCACTATATAGTAGACTGAGAGGGTCTTTAATTCACTGGTTAGCCTTTTGATGGCCTTAAGGCAATAATCACCAAAATGTTCATTTTTTAATTGAAGAAAAATAATCAGTAGTAGTATTCTTTACCTTCCGTTTGAATCTGTAACTAAAACCACAAATAAATGAATTAAAAATCATATTCAAATCACAATTCCTATATCACATTTCCTATCACAATTCATATCACATTTCTCTTCATCCAGTTTTTATACTTTGTTGTTCTTTAGTTTGGTGCCATATGTCATAAAAACATTTATGGTTGTGCCTTGAAGTTGTTTAGGAGTGTTAAGCCTTGGAGCCATATCCACAAAGTTACCCAACTTGGAAGACATTGCTCATTAAGGCAAATTAATCAAGCCTTAAAGTCCTTTGCAGTCTCTTAATTTTTTTTAAATTCCTTTATAAGAAAAAAGCAAAGAAAAATATGTAACAAGAACTTAGCTCTGGGTTCAAAAACTGTAAGCACCTTCTGTGTGTTGACAGGGCATCATGATGTACATTCACTCTACTTTGTTATAAATATGTTTTAAACATGACTATTGAAACCACTGGATTTTCTTTGCACAAAATTTTGAATTTTATTTCATTGACCACTCTGAGACAATTAAGAAACAATATCTTTGATACTTCATTGGTGATTAATGATGGTAATAATATGGGTTTACAATGAATTTGTTTTTAGAATGCCACTCACATTCTTTGGTTCTCCATAGATTTGGCTTCATCTGTGCATGGTTCCAGCACTTATTACTAGTTTAATGGTTAATTGTCCTGGTCAAAAAAAAAATCACACAACTTGTTAAAATTTTTCCACACTTGATTTGCAAATTAACTGTTCTATAGAGATTATCATTATAAATATAAACAAAAATATAAATAGCTACTTTGCGGTAACGAACTATCTTTCAATCAATAGCTCAAGTGTATCTTTTGTAGTCATTTAAATGCATCATCAATTTTTAAAATTAAGGTCATCTTTTCAGCCACATTGCTTTTTATGCAAAACAGTTTATAAAAACAAAATGTTACCAAAGTTTTTCCTATTAATACGTTTTTTTTTTTTTAAGAAAAGCATGAAACTGATAAATAAGAGAATTTGAGCATTAAAAAATTGCATGTTGTATTGAACTTGTAATTATATTGTTTCTATGCAAGACATCTCTTGTTTTAATTGAATACAATTTTCATTCTCATTCGAGTTTCCATTTTTAACGAAAATGACTTGGAAATGTTACTGCAAGAGCTGAGGCTTCATACATACGGTAGATTGTTTTCAAATGTATCTGCATTAATTCTTCTCACTCCTTATGTCTACTCCTTTACAAGGTGACTTTGCTACTTATACCTCACATAAGAAGGTGGAGGCCATATTCGATGGCCACAGTATGAAGTTATCATAAATTTGGTGATTTAAAACAACAAAAAATTTATTATCTCACAGTTATGGACACCAAAAGTCTGAAATCAAGGTGTCACCAGGGCTGTACTTCCTCTGAAGGCTCCAGAAGGAAATCTTTATTTGCCTCTTTCAGTCTCTGGTGGCTGTCAGCATTCCTTGTGCTTGCATCACTCTTATCTCTTCCTTTGTCTTGAAATGGGGATTTCCTCTTCTCTGTATCTCCTCCTCTGCCTGTTATTGTATAAGAACACTTGTTACTGGGTTCAGGGCCTGCCTGGGGATATCCAGGATGGTATCATCACAAAAGTTAATTACACGTGCAAAGATCTTTTTTCCAAATAAGGTAATATTCAGTGTTTGGCTTTTAAGACATAGACATGTATCTTGAGAAGCCATTATTCAAACCATCATACCACCCTTTAAACATAGGCTGGTCTCATGATGAGTTTCCATCAGTAGATTTTGGCAGAATAAGCATGGGCTTATGTCGCACTCAGCTTCTGCTTTTATTCTTCTTGAATGCAGCCTTGAGAGTATTACGAAAAAAAAAAATCTGGTCTACTCTATTGAAGCATGAACGTCTTTTGGAACATACTCAGATTTTTTTCAGCAGAAGGCAACTGACCTATACCCAGCACTGACTGCCAGTTATATGAGTGAAGATATTATAGCCCATTGATATGGTTTGGCTGTGTCCTCACCCAAATCTCATTATTACTGAGATTGAATTATAGCTCCCATAATTCCCACATGTTGTGGGAGGGACCCAGTGGAGAATCATGGGGGCAGTTTCCCCCATACTGTTCTTGTGGTAGTGAATAAGTCTCACAAGATCCGATGGTTTAATAAGAGGTTTCCTCTTTCACTTGGCTCTCATATTCTCCCTTGCCTGCCACCATGTAAGATGTGCCTTTCGCTTTCTGCCATGATTGTGAGGCCTCCACAACCACGTGGAACTGTGAGTCCATTAAACCTCTTTTTCTTTGTAAATTACACAGTCTTAGGTAGGTCTTTATCAGCAGCATGAGAACAGACTTGTACACCCATCCAGCCCCAGTCCAATGTCTAATGACAGCCACTGCATGTGGGAACACAAGCGACACTAGCCGAAGAACTGTCCAGCTAAATGTGGCCAAAATTACTGACAGCATAGTGAGCAAATCAAATAGTTTGTTTTAACTTACTATGTTTGCATCACTAAGTTAAGTATCAGTAGATAACATATACAGAAATTAATAATTAGATATAGGATATTGCCATAACAAAATTTCCAAACAAAGTTCCTGGCTTCAAGGGAGATAATGGGAATAGGCTGGAAAAATGGCAAGGCTGTAGACAGGGAAAACAAATTGTCAGGGAGCACTTGAAAACTAGTGAGAAAACTTATAATGGAAGCTGGAAAACTGGTGATCTACATTATGGAGTCATAAAAAAAACTGGCAAAACTATTTGTGGTAAATAGGAAAATGCATATTTTTTTTTCCAATGAACATGTAGATCTCACTAAGGATATTTTAAAGCCAAATGTTAAAGACGTCAGTTGATTTATTTCAGTGTGTTCTAATAATATTTTTGATGTCTTATAAAAGGATATCTGGGTTTTGAATACACACTAGGTAATGAACATATTGTATCAGTTACCTATTGCTGTTTTAAAAAAGAAAACCTAAGACATGCAATCTTAAAACTGTAACTGTTTTTTTTGGTGAAACCCTGTCTCTACTAAAAAAATACACAAAGTTAGCCAAGTGTGGCGACATGCACCTGTGGGCCCAGCCACTCAGGAGGTTGAGGCAGAAGAATCATCTGGGCCCCGGAGGCAGAGGTTGGAGTGAGCCGAGATCGCACCACTGCACTCCAGCCTGGGCGACAGAGCGAGACTTTGTCTCCAAAAAAAAAAAAAACACACAAAAAGACTGTAACTGTTTTAGGTCAGGGTTCTACGGGTCAGCTTGGATTTGGCTCACCTAGGCAATGCTTCTCTTGTTGTTTTTTTTTCCTTTATTTCTTTTCTTTTTTGTTTTTTGTGTTTTTTTTTTGCCAAGGGTAATTTATGCAACTGTAAATTTGACAGCTTTACAAGGATTCAGTAATCTAAGATAGTCTCACTCATATGTCTTGAAGCCGGTGCTGGCTGGCAGCCGGTTGTTGTGGAAGGCCCTACCCGGGTCAACTTGCTTCTCCTTCATGCACTTTCTTATTCTCCATTAAGCATGTTAGGTCTTCTTTTTCATTATTATTTTTATTATACTTTAAGTTCTAGGGTACATGTGCACAACGTGCAGGTTTGTTACATATGTATACACATGCCATGTTGGTGTGCTGCACCCATTATCTGGTCATTTACATTAGGTATTCCTCCTAATGTAATCCCTCTCCCCTCTCCCCACCCCAAGACAGGCCCAGGTGTGTGATGCTCCCCACCCTGTCTCCAAGTGTTCTCTGTTTGGGTGAAGGAGAAAGGACAAGATGGAGGAAGGTGAACAAGAAGGCATAATCCATGTTGCTTCCGGGTTCTTCCTCACCAACTTTCCCGCGCACGGGAAGATGCAGATCAACCGAGCATGCTCCAGGTGATGTCAATCCGAAGAGATCAAAACTTACCCAGCCACGCCTATGGAGACGCCCCTATCACACCCTTATCCTGCCCACTGCCCTCCCCCTTCCAGTACCAATGCATAAAAGTCTGCCACTGGCAGGAGCCAGCGTGACTTCTTCGGCCCCCGCATTTGTGGACCGGAGAACATCACCCGAGAGCGCCGGCGCGACTTCCCTGGCCCCCCACACCTGAGGACCAGAGAACCTCGTCCGAGAGTGTATGCATATTTGCAATAAAAGACTGCCACTTTCTTATGTACTTTGGCCTCATGTTTAATTACTTAGCTCTCCTAAATTAAGTTACATTAAATTAAATCAAAACAGTTAGTGCCAAATTAATTTAAATTAAAACATTCTCATTGTTTAATTCCCACCTATGAGAGGGCTTCTATCTATGGTGATCTCAGTGCAAGTTTCCAAAAAAGGTAGAATAAAAGCTGTGTATTAGTCTGTTCTCATTCCGCCCTAAAGATACTACCTGAGACTGGGTAATTTAAAAACAAAAGAGATTTAATTGACTCATAGTTCCACATAACTGGGGAGGCCTCAGGAAACTTACAATCATGGTGGAGGGCAAAGGGGAAGCAGGCACCTTCTTCACAAGGTGGCAGGAGAGAGAGAAAGAAAGAGGGAAGTACCAGCCACTTACTGAACAACTAAATCTCGTGAGAACTCCCTCACTATCATAAGAACAGCATTGGGGAAACTGTTCCCATTATCCAATCACTTTCTACTAGGTCTTTCCCTCAACACACGGGGATTACAATTTGGATTACAATTGGAATTACAATTTCAAATGAGATTTGGGTGGGGACACAGCTAAACCATATCAAGCTGCAAGATCTCCTGACAACTGGGCTCAGAAGTTGCAAAATATCACTTCTGTTGGTTTAAACTGACTTGCATTTCCTTGGTAATAAAGTACATATGATTAATAAAAACCTAAATTATTCTCTTTAGAAAAACTACTGCTTCAACAAATTTACTAACTATATTTGAGGTGGAACACAGAGACACACTGTAAAGTTTGTTTCCTTCATTTGAATGACAACATGCCTATTAGAATCCTCAGTGACTTAAAGTGGCATTGAATTTCCTTAATTTATTTGAATAAGTTTATTTTACACTCCCATTTTCTCAAAGTTCCTCTTTTTAATTTTTCACCGACGATCTCAGTTGAAAATATAATTTTAAGAATACTCTACTTTTAAAAAGCACAAAAAATTACACAACAAATATATTTTCAAATATTTATGTGAAATACTGAATATTCAATTTTTTTTTCTTTTTTTCCTGAGAAGGAGTCTTGCTCTGTCACCCAGGCTGGAGTGCAGTGGCTGGATCTCAGCTCACTGCAAGCTCCGCCTCCCAGGTTCACGCCGTTCTCCTGCCTCAGCCTCCCGAGTAGCTGGGATTATAGCTGGGACTACAGGCGCCCGCCACCACGCCTGGCTAGTTTTTGTATTTTTTAGTAGAGGTGGAGTTTCACCATGTTAGCCAGGATGGTCTCTATCTCCCGACCTCGTGATCTGCCCCCTCGGCCTCCCAAAGTGCTGGGATTACAGGCTTGAGCCACCACGCCCGGCCGTATTCAATTGTTAACAGGAAGTTTGATAAAGTTAATTGTCAAAGTGTTTTGAATTGATTTGTGGACATGTGTGTATGCATGTATGTATGTGTGCATGAATGTGGGTGTGCATGTGTGTTGTTACGAAACAACACAACACTAGTTCACAAATGATGAAGTAAAAAATTCCATTTGTGTTGGACTCCTGTTTTCAAGAACATTTCATTGAGGTTAAGTGTAGGAACTGGAATTAGCTCCAACAACCAGTGAAGTAGCATAATTCATTCTGGCTGAATCAAGACTGTAGTACTAATAACACTGTTATGCGATTATTTGACAGCATAATAGCACTCAATCTTTCAGTACCTAACTGCATGTAAGTATCAGGATATGCATGAGGAAAAGAAGGATACAATTAACTAAACAAGGAAAGTAAATTTCTGCAGTTTGGTTCACCTATTTGTATTATAAAAATAAATAAAATAAAACTGTTTCCCTTTAGATCTGGGGGTAAAACTGATATTGCCTGAAGATTATTTGTGAAGATGATAATCGCTTTTTTTACTCCCAGGATAGCCTCTGAATATCTGTTTTTGGAACACCACAGTTTGAGGACTGCAGCTTTAGAAGATGCTTCTGGGCTGTGGTCTCCTTGAAATACATGGCCACAGAGAAATTACAACTTGGAGATTCATTTTAGAGAGTAACATAAATACAGGATCATGAACTCAAACCCAGAATTGAGTAAAATGTAAATATGAGTGTTGAAAGTCAAGCAGGGCATCAACTGTAACAATAGCAACAGATACAATAGCAGTGGAAGCAGTCTTCTTTTGTAGCTAAATCTAGATGTTAAGATTAAGTTATGGTTAACCCATCTTTTGAGATGTATATTACATTGGCTTAATTGCCCCACTTCTATTCTCTGGACAATCTCATTCTCTTCCTGGATTTCTGTGCGTTCTTGGTGGCTTGCATTCTTGTGAAACCAAACCCAATTGCAGATTTCCTTTCTGTATTAATTTCCTATTGAAACTATAATAAATCACCACAAACATAGTGACTTAAAGAAACACATATTTATTATTTTACAGGTCTGGGGGTCGAATGTCTCACAGGGCTGAAATAAAGGTGTAGGCAGGGCTGCATTCTTTTCTGGAGGCTCCAGAGAAGAGACAGTTTCTTGCACTTTTCAGCTTCTAGAGACAACCCACATTCCTTGGCTCTTTGCTCCCTTTCTCCATCTTCAAAGCCTTAAAGAGGGTTGAGATATTTTCATATTGTATCACTATGATGTCCTACTCAGCCTCCTTTTTCCACTTTAAATGAGCATTGTCATTACATCAAGCCTGCACAGACAATCAATTTTAAGGGCAGCAGATTTAGCAATATTCATTCTATCTATCTGCTACGTTAATCATTCTTTGCCATGGAAAGTAAAGGGTGATCAAGGTAGCAGACAGAATAAATGTTGTTATGTTTTGTAGCATCGTATACATTTGTTAATTATATAACATATATAAATATCATGTAAATAAAATGTTTTATATCAGGCTCAGCATATTAAAATATGGACATATTTGAAGGACCATTAATCTTTCTAACACATCTTCCATGGCTGTTTTCGTATACTAGATATTGCCATATTTAGACCTTAGCCATCTGTCTCCGATTTCCATGAAGCATTTATAGATATGAAAGACATGAATGTTGGGGTGACAGTTCACAGTAATAAAACCAAACTACCTAAAATATTAACTAATTTTTTTTTGACGGAACCTCACTCTGTTGCCAGGCTGGAGTACAGTGGTGCGATCTTGGCTCATTGCAACCTCTGCCTCCCGGGTTCAAGAGATTCTCCTGCCTCAGTCTCCTGGGTAGCTAGGACCACAGGTGCACGTCACCACACCCAACTCATGTTTGTGTTTTTAGTAGAGACAGGGTTTCACCATGCCTGCCAGGATGGAACATTAACTATTTTTGTTTTAGAAAATTAACCTCATGCCAACAGAAAAATATTTATTTGTTTTACTCTGATATGGTAGCAAGAACAGGCCTTTAATTCTTTAATAATTCAGAAATGAGGAAATTACAGAGAAACTATAAGAAATATGGTGCCATATAAATACCATTTTGAACAAACACTCCTGGCAGCTGAGGAATGTGCCTCAATCCTAAAGGGGAGGATCTGGATTATAGCCACTGCAGGGTGCCTGTTCCCTAGTCAGATTGGTGGGAACAGAAACTAGATGTTTGGAGCATTCTCACAAAATTTCTATTATGCAACCATAATGAAAATCCTCCCTTGGCTTTAACTCCCATCTTAGTCTAAGTCTAAGCCATATTTATTGAAGTGCTGATATTATTTAGTTGGCAGCCATTTTGACAGTGAAGGAGATCTGATACTGTGACATCATATTAGATTACACTTCAAATAATGATGTAGGCTGATCCTCAATTTTGTTCTTAATCAACAGAACACTATTTTTGACAGTGGGCCAAAACGTAGGGTATACATAATTATTAGTTAAACAATCATGGTAATTCCATTCCCATTTACCAATAATTGTCTTATTTAGGTGGGGATGTGACTCGATTTATAACCAGTGTCAAAAAGAAAAAAAAAAGAACTTCAGAAAAATTAAATTTTAAAGAATTTATTTGTGTGAAGAATAATTCATGAATTGGGCCTCACTCAGAGCCAGAAGAAGTTCCAAGAGCTCACCTGGCAGTGAGAGCAGCAAGCTTTTATAGTCTGAACATGGAAATAAAATAGAAAAGTTTCCTGATTGGCCACAGCTAGGCATCTGTCTTATTTGGGTATGGTATGATGATGTATTTTTCTTATTTCAACCAACATGGTTTGATTAGTTGGCTGCCTGTGACTGGCTGAAACTGTGCTGTTTGTGACTGGATGAAACCTGATTACTGGATACAAAAAATGTACTTCTAAGTTCAGTTTTGGTTTGTTTACATACTATGTTAGGTTGTGGTTTGTTATGTGTGAACTAAAAGTATGGAGACAGCATCAGACTCATGGTCTCTTGGTTATTTAATTTACCACCACAGAAGACAATTTTCCCTTCTGATCTTATCCTTTCTGTTTTCAGTAATATCTAATAAGAACTTTTGATCATAGAAAGTGCAATGGCCGTCTTTCAACTATGAGGTTCAACAATCTTCTGAGGACAGTGGACAGGGAAAGATGAGAAGAGACAGTCCTTGATTATGTCACTGAGCCACTGGATGAAGATTGGAACTGACACTACTGAACTTGTCACTTTTTTTACTGAGAAAATAAATGTCTTTATTGTTCAACCTGCTTTTATTTGATATTCTGAAAATGCCACCAAAGCATACGAAATACGGCAAAGTTGTACTTAAAACAACCAAAACACATTATAAAAATTTTAAATGTAGAATTTTGAACAAGTGGAAGAAGCTGCTTTAGTCTGCTTGTAACCTGGATGACTTAAAGAATACAAACTTATTACTCTCACTTCTTGAAGCTGGGAAGTCCAAAATCAGGGCGCTGGCCTATTTGGTTGCTTGTGAGCGCTTTCTGCTTGGCTTGCAAAAGGTGGTCATCTTCTTGCGTGCTCAGATGGTCTTTCCCTGGTGTGTGTACTCAGAGAGATGAGAGAGAAAGAGAGAGAGAGTAAGCTCTCTGGTGTCTCTTCTTAGGAACATGATTTAACCTTAATTACTTCTGTAAAAGTGCCATCTCCAAATACAGTCACAGTGGAGGTTAGGGCTTCAACATATGACTTTTTGGGGCAAACATAACTATTCAGTCCATAGCAGAATCTAAATATAATCAATGCTATATAATTAAATATAGTAAATTTATGATATAATCAAATATGTAAATTATGCATATATATAATATATTTCATCTATTATAGTATATGATATAGTAAAATGATACATTGTACACATGTATATTATATAGTTTTTCTAGCGACAGGGTCTCATTCTGTCACCCAGGCTGCTGCATAATCTAGCTCACTGCAACTTCAAGCTCAAACCATTCTCTCACCTCAGTCTGCCAAGTAGCTAAGATTATTACAGGTGCATGTCACCAAACTCAGATATGGAAAAAAATCTTTTGGTAGAGACAGAGTTCTGCTATGTTGTTCAAAGTGGTCCCAACTCCTGGCCTCAAGCAATCTTCCCTCCTTCCAAAGCATTGGGATCATAGGCATGAACCACCGTGCCTGGAGAACATACAATATACCTTATATGATATATAACATGTTACGGGTAACAGATAAGATATTATATAGAAAAGGTTATAGGTTATATAATCTACTACCTATTATATAAATGTATATAGTAAATAAAATATATAATCATATTCATATTCATGTTTTAACCTCCTTTTAAACTGAAAAATGTGTTGAAAATTTTCCAATTCAATAAACATTTTATTTTTTATCATAAAGTTCATGTATTTTATAATTAAAAATAATGGTAGAATGAAAATTATTGTACATACACTTCATTCATATCTCTGAATATTATTTCCTTGCTGTGAATTCCTAGAAATAAAATGATATTTTTTAAGAATTTTGAAACATTATCTAATTTCTTTCAGGAACAAAAATAAACATATAACAGCATTCATGATATTGGAAATTAGCAACTTCCTGCCCCCATGAAAATACTAATATTTTCATTATCTTTGACCTTTCATTTTCACAGCAATAAGATTGTAACCACATTTTTGCTTGCATTACTTTAGTAACTGTGACTTTTAATTGAATTTCATTACATAGGTTGCTATTTTTCTTTCAATTTTAAAAATGTTCTTTTTATTTAGCATAGCAAATGGCAGCAGGCTTTCTGAAATATTTAAAGACTGGGCTCTTGCCTTACTGTTGCTGGGGAGCTTGACTCAGGGACCAGTACAACCTGTTATTTGTAAACATTCCCTTGAACAGAAGAACATAATATTATTTGTATAACTTCAACTGGCAAGTGATGTAAACCTGAGTATAAAAGTGCAGTACATAATATGAATTGGCGTTTTTTTTTTTTTTTTTTTCCTCTGGCAGGAACAACAATCATTGCCATCACCACCCCCTTCCAAATAGCACATTGTATGAATTAGAAAAAGCAGCCCCTTCTTCAGGACACATCACTGCCTGCAATCTGCCGGCAAACTGTCACATTTGCAATTCTGTAATAAACAAATGTCCAAGCACTGTAAAAGTGAATTTTGTCCCTTAGAATTGTGTCATACACAATTTACACATATAAGGACTAATTAAGCATATCAACACTTTGGTAAAACAGGTTTCAAAGTATTCTCAGAGTTTTGTCTTTTATTTTCATTTGTGTGTATATATATTTATATGCACACACACATATATCAATATGTAGATATACACAGACACATGTGCATGAATATATATGTACCTACTTTTTTCTGTACCATATCTATGAGTCTTTTTTTGGCATTTCCTATTTTTGTGCTATACAAAAAAAAAAAAAAAAAAAAAAAAACCTTTCCTCAGCCCATGAATAAATGTATGCAATTTACTTCTAGGACCTTTATGGTTTCTTAGTGAAAATTGAATTTGTTTTAAAAGGAAGTAAAACTAAAAAACATCTACCTTTTATTTTTGTCCTTTTATTTTCAGTTGCTGTCTGAAAGGCATGAGTTATATTAAAATTGATTCTTTTTCATATGGTCATGAAAGTCTTAGTCTCATGTGGAGAAATAGGAACACTTTTACACTGTTGGTGGGATTGTAAACTAGTTCAACCATTATGGAAAACAGTATGGCGATTCCTCAAGGATCTAGAACTAGATGTACCATATGACCCAGCCATCCCATTACTGGGTATATACCCAAAGGATTATAAATTATGCTGCTATAAAGACACATGCACACGTATGTTTATTGCAGCACTATTCACAATAGCAAAGACTTGGAATCAACCCAAATGTCCATCAGTGACAGATTGGATTAAGAAAATGTGGCACATATACACCATGGAATACTATGCAGCCATAAAAAAGGATGAGTTTGTGTCCTTTGTAGGGACATGGATGCAGCTGGAATCCATCATTCTTAGCAAACTATCACAAGAACAGAAAACCAAACACCGCATGTTCTCACTCATAGGTGGGAACTGAACAATGAGATCACTTGGACTCGGGAAGGGGAACATCACACACCGGGGCCTATCATGGGGAGGGGGGAGGGGGGAGGGATTGCATTGGGAGTTATA